>NW_006921678.1:2418339-2425379 GCF_000298275.1 Orycteropus afer afer
TTGTTCAGCAGCCTGCTATGCTCTGCCAACCTTGGGACTTATATTGGACTTGAGTTAATGGCCTGCCATGTGGTTTGGTAACATTGGGACTGTGCCATTTTGTTTGTCAACCTTGGGCTTGTTAGTCTCAGCAGCCTGAGTGAAGAGATGCCTCTAGCTTCAGTGGGCCAGGAGCAAGAGACAGAGCTGAAGCTCAAGATCAAGGGGCTTTTACACAGCCCCTAGAGCCTGGCACTTTGAACTCAGACTTCTAGCCTCCCGAACTGTAAGAGAATAAACTCCTGTTTGTTTAAGGGCATCCCATTGGTGGTATATTCTTGTCAGAGTGGTACTAGGTAACCAGAACAGAATTTGGTACTGAGAGAGGAGGGTGCTGCTCTGACAGATACCTAAAGTGTGGAAACAGGAGTGGTGTGCTTTCTTGACCCAAGACCCCTGCAGAGAGACCTCCAGCATATGGCATGAGAGAAGGCAGGAACAGAGCCAAGAGAGCCTGAATGAGACAGTATCAGCCTTACCAGCCCACAGAGGAGAAAGCTGGATGCCTTTGGGTAGGTGGCTTCCTGGTGAAGCGGGTTGCCTTGGGGCATTAATTGGTAAAAAAAAAAAAAAAAAAGATCAGCAAGAAATGGAATAGCAGTTTGGTGGGCCCATGTAGCAAGACAGCTGAGTGTTTTGGGGGCAGGAAGATTTCCTGTGGAGTGGGTTGCCTTTGTCATTAATCCGCAGAAGCAAAACAATGACAAAGGAAATGGAAGCAGAGCTGCCTCAGCCTCAAAAGGTAAGAACATGGCCTTTGGGGGTAGAACCACCACAGCCCCCTAGGTTTCAAAGACCCAGACATTCACCAACTTGGTTCTGGAGTGTGGGCTGCTCATTCATGTGAATTACTGGGGTGAAGCCATAGCTGCTGTCCAAGAGTGAAGGAGCAGGGCTGCCATGCCCAAGAGGGAGAGGAACAAGCCCACCAGGTCAAGTGGGTGAGGTCACCACTTAGAAGAACTAGGGGACTGGAGCCATCCAGTGAGAGAGATCTGTACAGATGCCACCCAATGGCAATCTATACAGGTGCCAAGATGACAAGGGGTGGAATTATGGTAGTTAACTTGGTGTGTCAACTTGGCTAGGCCTGGTTGAGTGGCTGGGCAGCTGGATGTAGTATTCCCCATGATGAGACTGGGAATCAATTCCATGATAGAATCTACTGTGAGTAGCTAGCTGAGTAGCTGCCTTACAGACGTGGTCTGCTTCCTGTATATAAGGAGAAGCCTTGGGGAATGGTCTCTACTTTATGGCATGCTTGGACCCTGCATGTAGCCATGTTGTTATTCAGCAGCCTGACATGCTCTGCTCAACTTGGGACTTACAATGGACTTGAATTAATGGCCTGCCATGTAGTTTGGTAACATAGGGACTGTGCCTTTTTACTTGTCAACCTTGAGCTGGGCAGCCTCAGCAGCCAGTAGCTGTCTGAGTAAAGAAAAGTCTGGAGCTAGAGGCATTTCTTCACTCAGACAGCTGCAGACTGCTGAGGCTAAGAAGCCCTAAGGTTGACAAGTAAAAAGGCACAGTCCTGATGTTACCAAACCACACAGCAGGCTATTAACTTAAGTCCATTTTATGTCCCAAGGTCGGCAGAGCATAGCAGGCTGCTAAGCAACAACACAGCTACATGCAGAGTCCAAGTGTGCCATAAGCTAGAGACCATTCCCAAGGCTTCTCTTTATATACAGGAAGCAGACCATATCTCAAAGACAGCTACTCAGCTGCTTGTGGTAGATCCCATCATGGAGGTGATTGCCAATCTCATCATGGGGAATACTACCACCAGATGCCCAGCCACTCAACCAGGCCCAGCCAAGTTGACACACAAACAACCATCACAAGATATTTCAACAAATGAATGCCACACTATAGGCACTCACTTGGCTATGCCAGGAGATTTGGAAGACCTGGGCAACTGACTGGAAAAGATCCATATTTGTACCCATTCCAAGGAAAGGTGATCCCACAGAATGTGCAAATTATCCAACAATATCATTAATACCGCAAGCAAGTAAAATCTTACTGAAGATAATTCAAACACAGTTGCAGCAGTATATTGACAGAGAACATCCAGAAATGCAAGCTGGATAAAGAATAGGATGTAGAATGAGGGATATCATTGCTGATGTCAGACAGATCTTGGTTCAAAGCAAAGAATACCAGAAAAAAAATATTTACTTGTGTTTTATTGACTATTCAAAAGCATTCAATTGTATGAATCATAACAAATTATGGATAACATTGAGATGAATTCCAGAACACTTAATTGTGCTCATGAGCAAATTGTACATAGACCATGATGCTGTCATTAGAATAGAACAAGGGGACACTGCATGGTTTAAAATCAAGAAGGGAGTGTGTCAGGATTATATCCTTTCACCATATTTACTCAATCTGTATGCTAAATAATCCAAGAAGCTGGACTACATAAAGAAGAACTTGGCATCAGGATTGGAGGAAGACTCATTAACAATTTACATTATGCAGACGACACAACTTTGCTCAGTGAAAGTGAGGATGACTTGAAACACTTACTAATGAAGATTAAAGACTACAGTCTGCAGTATGGATTACACTTCAATATAAAGAAAACAAAAATCCTCACAACAAGACCAATAAGCAACATCATGATAAATGGAGAAAAGATTGAAGTTCTCAAAGACTTCATATAAGTTGGTCTACAATTAACTCCAATGGATGCAGCAGTCAAGATATCAGACATTGGGCAAATCTACTGCAAAGGACCTCTTTCAAGTGCTGAATAACAAAGATGTTTACTTGAAGACTGAGGTAAGCTTGACACAAGCCATGGTATTTTTAATCACCTTATATGCATGTGAGAGATGGACAATGAAAAAGAAAGACTGAAGAAGAGTCAATGCTTTTGAGTTGTAGTGCTGGGAAAGAATGCTGAAAGTACCATGGACTGCTAGAAGAACTAACAAATCTGCCCTGGAAGAAGTGTAGCTGGAATGCTCTTTGGAAGCGAGAATAGCAAAACTTCATCTCACCTACTTTGGTCATGTTGTAAGAAAGGACCATTCCCTGGAGAAAGATATCATGCTTGAAAAAGTGGAGGGACAACATAAAAGGGGAAGATGGATCCTGTATGAGATGGATTGACACAGTGGCTGCAACAATGAGAACAGGTATAGCAAAGATCATGAAGCTGGCACAGGACTGGGCAGTGTTTCGTTCTGCTGTATATGAGGTCACTATGGGTCAAAGATGACTTGACGGCACCTAACAACAACAACCTGTTCTATGTACAGGTTTCTCATTAGTACAATTAAGTGTTCTAGAATTCCCATTCTTCTCAATGTTACACATAATTTGTTATTATCCACACAATTGAATGGTTTTGCATAGTCAATACAACACAAGTAAACATCTTTCTTGTATTTTCTTTGCTTTCACCCAAGATGCATCTGACATCAGCTGTGATATCACTTGTTCCATGTCCTCTTCTGAATGCAGGTTGCATTTTTGGAATTTCTCTGTCAATATACTGCTGCAACCATTTTTTAATTATCTTCAGTAAAATTTTACTTCTGGGTGATATTAATGCTATTGTTCGATTATTTCCACATTTTGTGGGATCACCTTTCTTTGAAATGGGTACAAATATGGATCTCTTCCAGTCAGTTGGCCACATAACTATGTTCTAAATCTCTTGGCATAGCCAAGTGAGTGCGTCTAGCACAGCATCCGTTTTTTGAAACATCTCAATGGGCATTCCATCAATTCCTGAAGTCTTGTTTTTCACCAATTCCTTCAGTGCAGCTTCAGCATCTTCCTTCAATACCATTGGTTCTTGATTGTATGCCACCTCCTGAAATGGATGAACATTGACCAATTCTTTTTGGTATTTTGTTGTTGTTGCTGTTGTTATGTGGCATTGAGTGGGACCCGACTCATAGCGACCCCTCCTTGGGTTTCCGAGGCAGTATCACTACAGAAGTAGATTGCACAACCTTCCTTCTGAGGAGTGGCTGGTGGGTTTGAACCACCAGCCTTCTGGTTAGCAGTCAAATACCTTAGGCACTATGCTACCAGAGCTCCCTCTTTTTGGTATGGTGACTGTCTATTCCATCCATATTCTTTTGCTATTTCCTCCGTCATTCAATATATTTCCCATAGAATCTTTCAATATTGCAACTCGAGACTTAATTTTTTTCCTCAATTCTTACAGCTTGAGAAATGCTGAGCATGTTCTTCCCTTTTAGTTTTCTAACTCCATGTCTTTACATGTTTCATTATAGTAATTGGATTTTTCTTGTCAAGCTTCTCTTTGTTATCTTCTGTTCAGCTCTTTCATCTTGTCATTTCTTCCATTTGCTTTAGCTACTCCCCATTCAAAGGCAAGTTTCAAGGTCTCTTCTGACATCGATTTTGTTCTTTTCTTCCTTTCCTGTCTTTTAAATGATCTTTTGCTTTCTTCATGGATGATGTTCTAGATGTCATCCCATAATTCCTCTGGTTTCCGGTCATTGGTGTTCAGTACATCAAATCTATTCTTTAGATGGTCTCTAAATTCAGGAGGGATACAATCAAGGTCATATTTTGGCTCCTGTGGACTTGTTTTAATTGTCTTCAACTTCATCTTGAACTTGTTTATGAGCTGTTGATGGTCTTTTCAATAATCAGCTCCTGGCCTTGCTTTGGCTAAGATATTGAGATACTCCATTGCCTCTTTCCACAAATGTAGTCAGTCTGACTCCTGTATACTCCATCTGGTGAAATCCACATATATAGCCACTGTTTGTGTTGTTGAAAAAGGGTATTTGCAATGAATAAGTCATTGGTCTTGCAAAATTCTATTATGCAATCTCCATTGATATTTCTATCACCAAGGTCATATTTTCCAACTACTAGAGATTCTTCTTTGTTTCCAACTTTTGCATTCCAATCACCAGTGATAATCAACACATCTTGATTGCATGTTCCATCAACATGCATATATGTCTATGTGTGTGTGTGTGTGTATTGTGTGTGTATGTGTGCAGAAGAAGGTATATGTGAGAATACATATATGTATGCACAGCTGTATTTGTTGGCATTTGTACACATATGTTTATGTGCACCACTTAAATAATGATATGTATGATAAACCACATAGTTCATAGTTACAGATAGTATTTAGACATAACCAAACACTTTGTGAGATAGCTTTAGTGGATTTGAAGGCCTGGGGCCATAGTCTTATGGGATTACTCAGTCAATTGTCATAACATTGTTCATAAGTATAGTGTTCTATATCCTAGTAGCATCTGTGGTCTTGAATGTTTATGAGTAGTCTTATGAGATGAAACTATTAGATTCTACTGATCTTGAGCAAAAGGGAATGAAGGAAATCAAAAACTCAAAGAGAAAGCAGTCCACAAAACTAATAAACCACATAAACCATGGCCTCATCTAGCCTGAGACTAGAAGAAATAAGTATAGCCCAAATACCAATGCGAATCACTTGGAAATGGATCAGAACTGGAGGTCCTGGATAGAGTGGGAGGAAAATTATGGACCAAAATTCAAAAACACAAAAATGACCAGAATTGCTGGTCAGATAGAGATTGGTGGAATCCCTTGAACTATGGCCCTGGGTTACCCTTCAGACCTAGAAATCACTCACTCCCATGGATTGGATCTCAGCCCAACAGTAGAAAAACTTACACGCAGAACACCTACCCCAGGGTGATACACCCACCCACTCTAGGAAGATGCACCCCTCAGAGCAATCAGCCATGAGACACCAGAGGGGCAGCATTCACCCAGAGGGAAAGCTGGACAGATTGGAATACATAGTTAAGGAGGACACAGGGAGGGGTTAGTCACAGTGACAGGAGGGGGAGGAGAGCTTTTTATGATTGGGGATGGTAATTGATTTCACACATGTGCATGGACTTTTAAATGTAAAACAAATTTGCTTTGTTTTGCATTTTTGTGTTTTACAAAGCACAATAAAATTTTGAAATAAAAGAATAGAAAATGTATATCCTGAAGTACAACACTGTCAGTGATAGCATAATGACCATATACATATAAAGAAGATGAGTTAATATGACTATTATTCAAATTTGTCCACCAACCACTCATCCCAAAATGAAGAAATTGAAGAGTTTACGAACTTTTGCGGCCTTAAATTGATCCAACATGTAATCAAGATTATTGGTGATTAGAAAGGAAAATTTGGAAACAAAGAAGAAGAATTGGTAGTTGGAAACTATGGCCTTGAGAGGATAGAAAAGATGCCAGAGATCATATGATATAATTTTCAAGACCAATGACTGATTCACTGCAAATACCTTTTTTTCAACAACATAAAGTCACTACATACGTGGACCTCACTGGATAGAATACACCAGCATCAGTGGAACTACATCTGTGGAAAGAGACGATGGAGAAACTCAATATCATCATTCAGAACAAGGCCAGGGGCCAAGTTTAAAACAATCAACTGCTCCTATGCAAGTTTGAACTGATCTGAAGAAAATTAAAACAAGTCCACAGGAGCCAAAATTTGACCTTGAGTATATATCATGTGAATTTAGAGACCATCTCAAGAAGAGATTTCACATATAGCTTTTCCTATCCTAAAAGTATGTAATATAACTTTCTCTTTTCTATAACTGAAATTATAGTTCTGAAATAAAATTAAATGGAAAATTACAGCAGGCACCTCTATCTCTTTTCCTTATGTGTTTAATTTAAGACAACAGAAAGTTCACAGTGTTATGGATGGTGTTGTTTTGCCTTATTTTCATGCATCATTTGCCACATCAGCTCTCCCAAAAACATATTCTTTGGTTTCCAGGATGGGAGAGGATCCCACTGGCCATAATACAATGCAGTCATCTTTCTTTATCAGACTCCCTGAGTCCAAGGAAAGTGCTAAGTACATGCTGTCAGGAGCAGATGCTCTTAAGGTTAGCAAACATAAGTCTAAAGTAAAAAATGATGGGTAAATCTTCTCTTGGAATAAATATATATATATATAT
>NW_006921678.1:2426564-2428995 GCF_000298275.1 Orycteropus afer afer
AATGACATGAGACAAAGTATATGTGAACTGCTGTACGGAAAGTGAATTTGCTCTGTAAATCTTCACCCAAATCACAATAAATAATAATAATAATAATAATAATAAACCAGTATCCCAAGAAAATAATTCAATTCAGGCCATAACAAAACATATTTATGCACATGTCATTTTGATATAAACTTGCACAAGTGAACATTTCCATTCTAACAACCCACACCCATGGATGATATATATTGCTGTTAATTTTAATGGATTCATTCAAATATATTTTACAATTCCTCTACTTAGTGAAGATACTAACACTAAATTAAAATACACAAAGTACTTATATTTAGAGTCAGTTGCTATTATGATTAAATATTTTTACTAGTAAACAGGAAATAAGACAGGCACACAAACTCAAAATCACAGAAAACACTTGAATACTACTAAGTATACATTTTTAGTTCTCTGTATACTTGATTTTTATTTTTCTTTTGGGCATTTTTTTTTTTTTTAATTTTTTATGTGACTTGGTTGCAAAGCAGATTTCATTTTACATTCAGCAATTCACATATTTTGTTTTGCACCAGTGATTACAATCTCCACAACATAACAACTCTCCTTCATTCTACTCTGTGGTTACCCCTTTCCTGTGTCCTTCTTACCTATGTATGCATTCCTGCCTATTTTCTCCTTGTACAGTTGTTACCCTCCTGATCTCACATAGATACTAAGGTATGCATCTCCCTGGTATAGTCATTGTTGTTGTTGTTGTTGTTTGCCGTCGAGTCGAACCCTACTCATAGCGACCCCTCCTTGGGTTTCCGAGGCAGTATCACTACAGAAGTAGATTGCCCCATCTTCCTTCTGAGGAGTGGCTGGTGGATTTCAACCACCAGCCTTCTGGTTAGCAGTCAAGTGCCATAGCCACTATGCTACCAGAGCTCTATTATATGACTGAGAGTAAAGCCACAGGAATGAGTTCAATTCCAGGCCCAAAGCGGGATGAGGAGCCATAGTCAGGAGATCAACCAGTCTCTATCTGACCAGTAATTCTGGGTTTTTATTTATGTTTTTAAATTTTTTTTCACATTTTCCATCCCACTCTGTCCACAATCTCCAGTTTTGATCACTTTCTGAGTGTTTGGTATCAGTAACTCAGCAACCATCTAGTTCTTTTTGTCTCAGCGTTGTGAAGGTGAAGTTCCATTAGTGTCTTGGACTACTTGTTTCCATATATCTTTGATGTTCCTCACTTTTCTTTGCTCCAGAAGAGAGGAGACCAATAAGTGCATATCAGGTGGTTATTCACAAGCTTTTAAGAGCCCAGACACTACTCACCAAAGTAGGATATGGAGCAATGTTTTTGTGTACTATGTCATGCCAATTGCATTTGATATCCCCCTCAACCATCGTTCCAAGACTGCAGGACCAGTGACTCACTCCCTCAAGCTGCTTGGTTATGACCAAGCAGTTATTCTAACTTTGTCCTGTTAGCTCTGTAATGTATAAGGACATTTTTATAGCACACACAAATATGTGTGTAGGAATATCATGTGCCAAACCTGTTTATGATCATGGGTATATTCCCTTTCACCTACACATACTTGATATTCTTATCTATGTACCAATGTATCTATCCATAGATTAGTGTTTGTTATTACTGATAATGAAGTAGTGTGTGTGATAGCATTTACCTTTGTTGTCTATAACTCTTGTGCACCTCTCTGTGTATTCCTTTTCCTTAGTGATACTGTGCTACTCATGTTTTTCTTATTTTGTCTTTCCCTTTATCCAAATTAACATATGACTCTTAACTAGCCACCAATTTTTCTTCTGCTTCCCTCCAATCCCTGGTAACCAACAAAGAAAGTTTCTTTCCTTATTTAAACCTTTCCTTGAGTTTTCTTAATAATGGACTCACAACATCTGTCATTCTGTGATTAACTTAATTTATTTAACATAATGTGCTCCAAGTTCATCCATGATATGAGGTAATTCACAGATTCTTCAGCATTGTTAAATGTTGCATAATATTCAATTGTGTGTATGTACTATATTTTGTTATCCATTCCTCTGTTGATGGGTACTTACATTGTGTCCATCTCTTTGCTATTGTGAATAGTGCTGTGATGAACATGGGTATGCATATGTCGATTTATTGTCTATATCTCAGCTTTTTAGGATATATTCCTAGTAGTAGGATTGCTGGGTTGAGTAGTATTTCTATTTATAACTTCTTAAGAAAATGTCATGCTGTTTTCCACAATGACTGTACCATTTTACAGTTCCACCAGTAGTGTATGAGAGTTTAAATCTCTTCCCACCCTCACCAGCATTTATTGTTTTTTGTCTTTTTGAATTTTGCTATTATTGCTGGTGTGAGATGATATCTCATTTTTGTTTTCATTTGCATCTCTCTAATGGCTTTGTTGTTGTTGTTAAGTGC
>NW_006921678.1:2432185-2434696 GCF_000298275.1 Orycteropus afer afer
GAAGGAAGGTTGGGCAATCCTACTTCCGTAGTGATACTGCCTCGGAAACCCAAGGAGGGGTCGCTATGAGTCGGGGCCGACTCGACGGTACATAAGAACAATACCAACAACAGTGGCTAATGATTGTGAGCATGTTTTCATGTGTTTGTTGGCTGCCTGAACATCTTTTTTGGTGAAGTGTCTGTACATATCCTTTGCCCATTTTTGAATTGGATTGTTTGTTATTGATGTTGGAGTGTTGAAGTTTTCTCCAAATTTTAGAAATAAGTCACTTGTTGGATGTATCATTGTTTTTTTTTTCCCCAATCTGTAGGTTCTCTTTTCACTTTTTGGAGAAGTATTTTAATGCATGTAGAACTTAATTTTTAGACAGTTCAGTGATTTATTTTATCTTCTGCTTTTTGAGCATTTTAACTTATGCTTAATAGTCTATTTATGCCATATATTATAGCCTCTAAATTTGCCCCTATTTTATCTTTGATAAACTATATAGTTTTGGGTTTTACATTTAGGTCTTTGATCCATCTTGAGTTCATTTTTGTGCATGGTGTGAAATATGGATCTTATTTCATTTTCTTGCAAATGTATATCCAGTTTTGCACCATTTGTTAAAGAGTCTAACTCTTCATCATGTAATGGATTTCAGTCCTCTGTTAAAGTCCAGCTGCGCTTAGCTGGATGAGATTTCTGGATTTTCAGTTCTGTTCCACTGGTCAGTGTGTACCAATATGAGGCTATTTCACTACTGTAGCTGTATAGTATGTTTTGAGATCAGGGAATGTGAGCCTTCTTACTTGATTTTCTTCTTCCATAGTGCTTTGCTTATCTAATCTTTTTCATTTCCATTTAAATTTAGTGATTGACTTTTCCATGTATTTAAAGAACGTGTGTATGGAACATGGATTGAGATTGCTTTGGGTAGTACTGAGATTTTCACAGTATTCAGTATTACTATTCATGAGTATGGCATGTTCTTCTACTTATGTAGGTCTCATAGATTCTCATAGTAGTGTTTTTTAGGTATATATATATATATTGTGTCCTTGGTAAGATATTTTCCTGAGTATCTTTTTGGTACTTATTGTAAATGGTATTGTTTTCCTTATTTCATTTTCAGAGAACTCTTTGTTGATGTAGAGAAATCCAATTCATTTGTGTATGTTGAGGTTGTATGCTGATCCTGTGCTAAATCTTTCAATTAGTACCAGTAGTTTTCTTGCTAAGTCTCTTGGATTTTATCTGTATAGGATTAGGCCATCTTCAATAGAGATAGCTTTACTTCTTCTTTGCCAGTTTGGATATCTTTTATTCATCTTTCTTCCCTTATTGCCCTGGCAAGGACTTCCAATACAATGTTGAATACTAGTGGTGATAGAGGGCAACCTTCTCTGGTTCCTATTAATAAGGGGAATGCTTTGAGTTTTTCTCTATTGAGAATAATGTTGGCTTTTGGTTTTGCATATATTCCCTTTATTACATTGAGAAATTTCTTATTCCTCTTTTGTGGAATGCTCTTATCAGAAATAAATGCTGAGTTTTGTCAAATGCCTTTTCTGAATAGATTGATAGTATCGTGAGATTCTTTTCCTTTGTTTTACTTATGTGACTGATTATGTTGATTGTTTTTCTGATGTTGAAACATCCTTTATTTTGTTGTTGTTCTTAGGTGCCGTCGAGTCATCTCCAACTCATAGCAACCCTATGAACAGCAGAACAAAACACTGCCCAGTCCTGTGCCAGCCTCAAAATTCTTGCAATACTTGAGCCCATCCTGGCAGCCACTGTGTCAGTCCATCTCAATGACGGCCTTCCCCTCTTTCATGGACCCTCCTCCTTACCAAGCATGATATCCTTCTCCAGGGAATGGTTCATTCTGACAACATGACTAAAGTAGGTGAGAAGTCTGGCCATTCTCATTTCCAAAGAGCATTTCAGCTGCACTTCCTCCAGGACAGATCTGTTAGTTCTTTCAGCAGTCCATGGTACTTTCAGTATTCTTCGCCAACTCCACAACTCAAAAGCATCAACTCATCTTTGGTCTTCCTTATTCACTGCCCAGCTCTCACATGCATATGAGGCGATTGAAAATATCATGGCTTGTGTCAGGTGCATCTTAGTCCTCAAGGAGACATCTTCATTCCTCAGCACTTGAAAGAGTTCCTTTGCAGATGACTTGCCCAGTGCTATACATCGTCTAATGTCCTGACTGCTGCTTCCATTGGCATCAATTATAGAACTAAACAATGTGAATTTTTTACAACCTCAATCTTTTCTCCATTTATCATGATGCTGCTTATAGGTCCAGTTGGGAGGATTTTTGTCTTCTTTATATTGAGATGTAATCCATACTGCAAACTGTATGCTTCAATCTTCATCAGTAAGTGCCTCAAGTCATCCTCACTTTCAGCAAGCAAAATTGTGTCATCATTGTATCACAGGTTGTTAAGGATTCTTCCTCAAATCTTGATGCCACTTTCTTCTTCATATAGTCCAGCTTCTCGGATTATTTGC
>NW_006921678.1:2435110-2456982 GCF_000298275.1 Orycteropus afer afer
TGGGTACAAATATGGATCTCTTCCAGTCAGTTGGCCAGGTAGCTGTCTTCCAAATCTCTTGGCATAACCAAGTGAGTGCCTCTAGTGGGGCATCTATTTCTTGAAACATCTCAATGAGTATTCAATCAAATCCTGGAGCCTTGTTCTTCGCCAATTCCTTCATTGCAGCTTCGACTTCCTCTTTCAGTACCATTGTTTCTTGATCATATGCCACCTCCTGAAAAGGAGTTCTTCTAATAGTCTGTTATTTTCCATTATATTTCTGTTGTGATGGCTCCCATCCTATTTAATATTACTGTTATTTATTTCTCTCTTTCTTTCTTTAGTTAACTTTGTCAGTGGTTTGTCAATGTTCTAAAGCTTTTTGAAGGACCAGCCTCTAATCTTGATAATTTTTTCTACTGTTTCTGTTTAGTACTTCATTTATTTCTGCTGTAATCTATAGGCTTCTTTTGTTACTCTTTTTCTAATTCTTGGACTTCTGTGCTAAAGTATTGATTTTGGTTCTTTCTTTTTTTGTGTGATTTACATGAAAGTTTACAGAGCAAATTCATCTTGCATACTACAATTCACACAGACTTTGTCTCATGGCACTGACTGCAGTCTCCCACATTTCAACAGCTATCCTCCCACTTCCAACCTATAGCCACCTATTCCCTGTATACTTCCCTCACCTGCACTCCTGCCTCCAAGGTGTTGTCCTATGCATACACACCCCTTCTATTCTTTCATGATTGTTCTCTCCAAGGAGTTTATCTACATAAATAAATGTTCAGCTCACACACCTGTTTTTTTTTGTTTAGCTGGAAGTCACAGTAGTGGGTTCAATTCTGGACCTGAAGGGCCACTAGGGGTAATAGACTTAAGGGTTCAACCAGGTTCTATCAGACCAGCAAACCTAGTGCCTTTTTTTTTTTTTCCTAAATGATTTTAGTTTTTTTCCACATTGTTATCCCACTCTATCCAGGATCTCCTACATAGATCCCCCTCCGAGTGGTTGACACTGATAGTCAGGCACCATCTAATTCTTCTGGTCTCATACTCATATAGGCTGAGGATTTCATGGTGTACCAGTTCCTTGGACTAATTGGTTCCATGTGTCTTTGGTTTTTATCAATAGTCTTTGCTCTGGATGAGGAGGACCCATTGTTTCATCTAGATGTTTGCTGGAAAGCTGTTAAGATCCCAGTTGCTACTCCCTAAAGTAGGATGCAGAACATTTTTGTGCAGTATATTATGCTAAATGAGCTTGGTTGTGCCCCACGACCATGGTCCTGAATCCATAGGTACAATTCCTTGCTTTCTCTTGGTAGCTGGCTGTGGCCAAGAAGTGACTACAATGTAGTCCCTTGTCAGCTCTATTTACTTAGAAATTCTTAAAGAACATACAAATACACTTGTAGAAACACTGTGGGCCAACCCCATACATTGTCATGAGCTATACACTTGCCCCTGCCTAGAAACACCTAATTGTTCAGCTGGTCCACCCATCTATCCACCCATATATCAATGTTTGCCATCACTGACAGTACAGTACTGTATGTTCAAAAGGATTCATCTTTGTTGTCTGTATCTCCCATGCACCTCTCTATGTCTTCCTCTTCCTCAATGCCACCATGTTGATCACTCATATTTGATATATTGCCCTTCTCTTCACCCAAATCAATAATTGTCTCTACCTATCTAAAAGTGTTCCCTCCCGTTTCACCCCTCGCTGCTAACCAACAAAGAAAGTTTCCTTCTATACATAAACCTTTCCTTGACTTTTTACAGGACTGGACTAATACAATATTTGTCATTCTGTGATTGACTTATTTCACTCAGCATAATGTCCTCCAAGTTCATCTATGTTATGCAATGTTTTGCAGATTCTACATTATTCTTTAGAATTGCACAGTATTCCATTGTGTATATGTACCATTGTTTTGTTTATCCATTCTTCTGTTGATGGGCACCTAGGTTGTTTCCATGTTTTTGTTATTGTAAATAGTGCTACAAAGAATGTGGGTGTGCATATATCTGTTCTTGTCTTGGCTCTCAATTCTTTAGGATATATACCTAATAATGGAATTGCTGGGTCAGGTATTTCTAATATGAGCTTTTTAAGGAATTAGAATTAACTTTTTAAGGAATCACCATACATATATTTCCCAATTTCTAGGCTCTCTTTTTACTCTTTTGGAGAAGTCTTCAGAAACACATAAAAATTTAATTTTTATAAGGTCTAATTCATCTAGCTTAAATTCTGCTGTTTATTCATTTTGGGTTGTACTTGACAGTCTATTTATGCATGTATTTTTGTTGTTGTTGTATGAGGAACCCTAAATTTGCCCCTAGTTTTTCCATGAGGAACTCTATAGTTTTAGATTTCACATTTAAGCTTTTGATCCTTCTGGAATTAGTTTTTGTGTATGGTGTGAGGTAGATTTTGTTTCAATTTTCTGCAAATAGATATCCAGTTTTGCCAGCATCATTTGTTAAACAGACAATCTCTTCCCCATTTAATGGATTTCAGCCTTTTGTCAAAGATCAGCTGATCATCAGTCCATGGATCTATTTCTGCATTTTCAATTCTATTCCATTGCTCTATGTGTCTGTTTTTGAACCAATACCAGGCAGTTTTGATTACTGTGGTTGTATAATAGGTTTTGAGATCCAGCAGTGTGAGACCTCCTACTTTGTTCTTCAATAGTGCTCTGCTTATTTGAGGTCTCTTTCCTTTCCAAATAAAGTTAGTGATTGGTTATTCCATATCTTTAAAGAATGTTGATGGGATCTGGATTGGGATTGCATTGAATGTATAGATTGCTTTGGGTAGAATTAACATTTTCACAATGTTCAATCTTCCTATCCATGAGCATGCTATGTTCTTCGATTTGTGTAGCTCTCTTACGGTTTCTTGAAGGAGTCTTTTGTAGTTTTTTTTTGCACAAGTCTTTTATGTCCCTGGTAAGATTTATTCCCAAGTGTGCATGTGTGTGTTTATGTGTGTGTATAGTACCTACTGTAAATGGTATTGGTTTCCTTATTTCCTTTTCAGCAATCTCTAGAAGAATCCAAGTGACTTTTGGATGTTGATCTTGTGTCCTGCACTATGCCAAATCTCTCAATTAGTTCCAGTAGTTTTTTGACTGAGTCTCTTGGGTTTTCTATGTATAGGTTCATATCATCAGCAAATAGGAATAGTTTGACTTCTTCTACACCAATCTGGATTCCTTTGATTTCTCTTTCTTGCCTTATTGCACTGTCTTGGACTTGCACTACAATGTTGAACATAAGTGGTGATAGAAGACATCCTTATCTGGTTTCTGTTTGCAAGAGGAATGGTTCAGTCTCTCTCCATTAACAATAATGTTGGTTGTTGGTTTTGCATATATGCCCTTTATATGTTGAGCAATGTCCCCTCTATTCCTATTTTGCTGAGAGTTTTTATCAGGAATGGGTGTTGGATTTTATCAAATGCCTTTTCTGCATTGATTGATATAATTATGTTTCTTTTCCTTTGTTTTATTTATATGATAGATGATGTTGATAGTTTTTCTAATGTTGAACTAACCTTTCATACACGACTGGAACCCCACTTGGTCACAATGTATTATTTTTTTGATATGTTGTTGGAGTCTACTGGCTAGGATTTTGTAAGGTTTTTCCATCTATATTCATGAGGGATATTAGTCTGTAGTTTTCCTTTTTTAATGATGTTTTTTGGATCAAGGGTAGGCTTGCTTCATAAAAATGAATTTGGGAGGATTCCATGCTTTTCTATGCTCTGTAATAGTTTCAATAAGATTGGTGTCAGTTCTTCTCTGAATATTTTGTAGAATTCTCTGCTGAAACCATCTGGGTCAGGACTTTCTTTTGTTGGTAATTTATTTTATGATCTGTTCAACTTCTTCTTTTGTTATTCTGTTGAACTTTTCCACCTCAATCTGTGTTAGTTTAGGTAAGTAGTGTGTTTCTAGAAAACTATCAACTTCATCCAAAGTTTCAAATTTGTTGCAGTACAGTTCTTTGTAGTATCTGATATCTTTTTTGTTTCAGTTGGTTCTGTTGTGATGTCACCCGATTTGTTTCTTATTAGTGCTATTTGTATTCTTTCCTTCTTTTCCTTTGTTATATTTGCCAGTTGTTTGTCAATTTTATTAATCTTTTCAAAAAACCAACTTCTAGTCTTGTTGAGGGAGCTCTGGTGGTGTACTGCTTATGGCATTTGACTGCTAACCAGAAGGCTCACAGTTCAAACCCACCAGCCACTCCTTGGAGGGAAGGTTAGGCAATCTACTTCCATAGTAACATCTCCTGAGAAACCCAAGGAGTGGTTGCTATGAGTCAGATCTGACTCGAACACAGTGAGTTTGTTATTTTATTGATTTGAGTCTTGTTGATTTTTTCTATTGTCTTTCTGTTTTCTGTTTCATTGATTTTTTGCTCAAATCATCTTTATTTCCTTTTTTCTGGTGACTGTAGGCTTTCTTGCTGTTCTTTTTCTAATTTTTGGAGATGTTAGTTTAAGGTGTTGATTTTGACTCTTTCTTCCTTTTGGATGTGTACATTTATTGCTATAAATTAGCCTCTGATCACTGCTTTTGCTGTGTCCCAAAGATTTTCATGTTGTGTTTTCTTGTTTGATTCAAGGAAATATTTAACTTCATCTTTTATTATTTCTATTATCAACTTATTTTTAAGGAGCATGTTTCTCAGTTTCCATGTGTTTGCTTATTTTCTATTGATCTTCTTATTATTGATTTCTAATTTTATAGCATTGTGATCTTAGAAGATTTGCAGTATTTCAATGTTTTTAAATTTATTAGGGCTTGCTTTGTGAGTGTCTATCCTGGAGAATGTTCCATGTGCACTGGAAAAGAATGTATATTGTGCTGTTGTTGGATGAAGTGCTCTGTAAATGCCTGTAAGTTCAAGTTGTTGGATTGTATTTAGTTCTTCTGCATATTTGTTGAGTTTCTTTCCAGTTGTTCTATCTTTCAATGAAAGTGGTGCATTACAATCTCATACTACAACTGTGGAGTCATCTATTTGTTTTTTCAATTCTGTTAAAGTCTGATTTATGTATTTTGTGGTTCTTTCAGTGAGTCCATAGATATTTATTATGGTTATATCTTCTTGCTCAATAGATCCTTTAATCACTATATAATGCCCTTCCTTGTATTTTATGGTTGTTTTTGTCTTAAAGTCAATTTTATAAAAAATTAATATTGCCATTCCTGTTCTTTTATGGTTGCCATTTGTTTGACATATCTTTTTTCAACCTTTGATTTTTAGTCTATTTTTGCCTTTATCTCTAAGGTGTGTCTCTTGTAATTATGCTGTCTAGCATATTTATGGGTTATCTTTTCTTATCTTGTCTGCAACTCTTTGTTTCTTGAGTGGTGCATTTAATCCGTTGACATTCAGTGTAATTGTTGACAAGTATGAATTGGTTGTTGTATTTTTATTATGTGTGTTTTTTTTTTTTTTTGTAGTATTTCTTGTTTCTTTGTTCTATGTAATTTTCTGTGCAGAGATAATTTTGTTTATGAATAGTGTTATCATTTTCTTCATGGCTGTTGTTTTAGTATTTGCTAAATATTTGTTTTTGTCCTCTTTTCTATTGTGATGTGTAGGTTTATCATTTTTCTTTGAGGCTAGCCTGTGATTTATAATTTTCTCCCTGAGTTTAAAACACCCCATTCTATCTTGCAACTCTCTTGACTTCCTCACCATTTAGAAGTTCTGTAACTACACTATTTTTTTCCTCTTTTTGGTTTGTAGTTGTCCTCATTTGCCAATCGATGTCTCTAATTCCCTGTTTACAATCTTATAATCATATTTTACTTTGGATACTTCCATAACTGTGTTGGTTTCTGGGTTAAGTCATCATGCATATTAATGTTTGGTTGTTTTTTGTTATTACTGGTTTTCTCTTCAAAGGACTCCCTTTTAGTATCTCTTATAAAATTGATCTGGTTTAACAAATTCCCTTATTTCTGTCTATCTGCAAATCTCCTAATTTCACCATCATATTTGAGGGATAATTTTTCTGGGTTTATAATTCTTGGTTGAAAATTTTTCTCTTTCAAGGTTTGATTTATACTATCTAGTTGCCTTCTCATCTGCATGGTTTTTGGTGAGAAATCAGAACTTAGTCTTATTGATTGCCCTTTGTAGGTAACTTTACACCTTTCCTGTGCTGCTTTCAGGCTTCTGTCTTTGTCTTTGGTTTTGGTGAGTTTGATTATGATATGTCTTGGTGATCTTATTCCAGGGTGTATCCTGTTTGGGGTTCGTTGAACTTCCTAAAAGGATATATTCCCATCTTTCATCATATCAGGGAAGTTCTCTTCCAACATATCTTGGACAATTTTCTCAGTGGTTTTCTTTTTCTCTTCCTGTTGTGGAATTCTGATTCCATATAGGTTATTCCTTCTGATGGTATCCCACATGAATCTTAGGCTTTCTTTATTTTATTTTGATCTTTTTTCTGATTAATTCCTGTCCAAAGAAGTAGTCAGATATTTGTCTTCTATCTCATTATTTCTATCTCCCATTGATTTTATTCTAGTCTTTGCCCTTTCCATGTATTATCTATTTCTGAAAATTTAGTATTAATCTTCTGGATTTCTATCAATAGATTCTGTATCATTTCTAATTTTTCTTTTATTTTGTACTTTTGTTCTTGTATTTTCTTCTGAAATTTTTCTACAGCTTTGTCTATGTTTTCCTTAATTTTGTCAGTGTTTTTCTTGATCTGTCTGTTGAAGGTGCTTAAATATAATTCCTTAAAATTCCTTATCAGGGAATTTCAATGCTTCTTCTTCTTCAGGGAGGTTTTGTGGGTCTGTATCCTGCTCCCTTGTTTCTACTACTTTATCTTGCTTCTTTGTGTGGACTGTGCTAGTTTGTTATCTGTGAGACATTGTAACTAATGTATTTATATTTAATTGGTGATTGTATGTTGAAGTGATTCACCCAAAATTTAGGTTTTCTTTTCTTTTTTTTCCTAATATATATTTGAGTAAGCAGGGTATTGTGATACCACTTCAGAAAACCATGGAGGGGTCACTATGACTCAGGTCTGCCTTGACAGCACATAACAACAACAACATTTGCTACTTTCCAGAAATTATTCATTCATCACCTGTCTCCTAGTAGGTGTGATAGAGAATGAGAGTGGCTGCACAGATCTCTGTCAACTGTTAAAAGGAGCTAAGGGTGACTCAGGCTCCTAGTGGTGGTTATATATCATTGGCCATTTGGTGCAGAAGGAAGTGGTCACTCTCGTTCAGTAAGTGGAGCAGCAGGAGGTTCGCGTGTGCTTGGACAGTATGGCTACAGTTGCTATTTCCCACTCAGGTAGATAAAAACAACAATCAAAAACCATCAAAAAAGTAACAGCTAGAAGACAAAAAACCACACACCACATAGTTACACAGGAACAATCACCAAAGAGATTTAAAAAATATATAGATAGGAAAGGCAATAAATGAGAGAAAAAAGCTGTAAAAAGCAAAAAGGAATATGAATAGAAAAAGGGGGGAAGGGCTCACAGTATTGGGGAGGGAGGAATAAGAGAAAAGAGGTAGAGTAGGACATTAATGAAGGCAAAAAAATGGGAAAAATGAAAAATAAGAAATGGGGAGAAGCATAAGGAGAAGAAAAAAAAAAAGGGGGGGGAAACAAGGAAAAGGGAAGAGAAAAAAAGGTAAAAA
This sequence comes from Orycteropus afer afer, assembly GCF_000298275.1. Taxonomy (NCBI): domain Eukaryota; kingdom Metazoa; phylum Chordata; class Mammalia; order Tubulidentata; family Orycteropodidae; genus Orycteropus; species Orycteropus afer. The sequence continues at coordinate 2,442,817 of NW_006921678.1, forward strand.
CTAGAACCTGGCGAAGGAAGAAGAAAGAATACTAATAAAAAAAGACCAAGAAAGAAACAAAAATAGTAATAATAATTTTAAAACAGAGACAAAATCTAATAAATAAATCTGGGCAGGGCAGGCTGGGCATCCAGGCTCCATCAGAGCACACACACTGGGACGGAATTCCTGCCATCCCAGAAGGTGGGTGGAAGTGAGGGATGGCCACACCTCTGTTCACCAAGTGGGTGTGGGATATAAGAGTAACTGGAATGTTGCACCTTTCCAGTCCTCCATAACCAGAATGTCCTTGTGGTCTCCAGCAAGTGAAGCCTATTATTAGGTCCCTGGAATCTGAGAGAATGCTGTCCCTTTAAAATAAAAGGAATAACCTATGTGTCATTAGAATTCCAGAACAGGAAGAGAAAAATAAAACCACTGAGAAAAGTATCCAATTTGTTGGAGGAGAACTTCCCTGAAATGATGAAAGATGAGAATATATCCCTTCAGGAAGTCCAACAAACTCCAAACAGGATAGACCCCAAAAGAAAAACACCAAGACATATCATCATCAAACTCACCAAAACCAAAGACAAAGAAAGAATCATGAGAGCAGCATGGAAAAAACAAAAAGTTACCTAAAGGGGCAACCAGTAAGACTAAGCTCAGATTTCTCGACAGAAACCTTGCAGGTGAGAAGACAGTGGGATGGTATATATAAAACACTGAAAGAGAAAAATTTCCAACCAAGAATTAAGTACCCAGCAAAATTGTCCCTCAAATATGATGGTGAAATTAGGACATTTCCAGATAAGCAGAAATTAAGGGAATTTGTTAAAACCAGCCCAACCTTACAAGAGATGTTAAAGGAAGCCCTTTGGACAGAGAAGCAAAAACAGCAAACAACAACTGATCATTAACCCACATGATGATATAACCCAGAAACCAACACAGCCATGGATGTAATCAAAGTAAATAAGCCTATAAGAATGTAAACAGGGAACCAGAGACACCAACCAACAAATGAGACAACTACAAACCAAAAAGAGGGAAAAAAATCTGTGTCATTACAGACCTTCTAGATGTTAGGGAAGTCAAGACAACTACAAGATAGAATGGACTGTTCTAAACTTGGGAAGAAAACTATAAATCACAGGGCAACCTCAAAGAAAAATGATAAAACTTCACATCAAAATAAAAAAGAGGACCAGCATAAATATTTATTCATCAAATATCAAAACAATAGCAATGAAGGAAGTGATAACATGATTCATAAATAAAACGAGTTCAGCATAGATATAGAAAATTATATGGAATGAAGAAATTGACACAATGAAAAAGAAATGACAAAAATTACAGCAACAAATTCATATTTGCTGATAATTACGTATCTGGCAAGGGACTTATCTCTCAGATTGATGGAAAACTCCAATGCCTCAACACCAAAGGAATTAACAATCCAATTGAAAAATGGGCAGAAGACATGAATAGACTTTTCACCAAGGAGGATATTCAGGTGGTCAGCTAATACATGAAAAGATGCTCATAATCTCACCTCTCTAGGATATATACCTAGTGATGGGATTGCATAATCATTGGCCATCAGAGAGATGTAAATCAAAACAACAATGAGATATACCGTCTCACCCCAGCACTGATGGCAAGGTTCAATGAGACAGAAAATAACAAATGCTGGTGGGGATATGGAGAGATTGGGACTCTCATACACTGCTGGTGTGACTTCGGAGTGACACAACAACAGTTGAAAGCAATAGGGCGATTCCTTAGAAAGTTGGAATTGGAGATACCATTTGACCCAGCAATCCCATCACTAGGTATATATCCTAGAGAGGGGAGAGCCAGGATAGGAAAAGATACATGCACACTCATGTTCATCACAGCACTATTTACAATAGCTAAAAGATGGAAACAACCTACATGCCCATCAGTGAAAGAGTGGATGACCAAACTATGGTACATACACATACTGGAATGCTATGCAGCACTAATGAATAAAGTAGTCTGCAAAACACCACATAATATGGATGAACTTGGAGGACATTATGCTGAGTGAAATAAGTCAAACACAGAAGGACAAATATAGTATTAGTTTGTTGTTGTGGAGGGTCAAGGAAAGGTTTATATATGGTGGGAAAGGTTTATTTATGGTTCTTTGTGGTTGCCAGGGGTGGGAGGGAAGGGAAGCAAACACTGCAAAAAAAGAAAAATGCATCAACCCATGTCACTTTAGTTTTGTGTATTTCGTTGCACATAAATTATATTTCAATAAAGTGCATTAAAAAAATAAAAGAAGTCCATGAGAGCCAAAATATGACCTTGATTATGTCTCTCCTGAAATTAGAGATCATCTAAATAGATTTGATGCATTGAACACAAATGACTGAAAACCAGAAGAATTGTGGCATGACACAAAGAGCATCATCCATGAAGAAAATAAAATGTCAATAAAAAGACAGGAAAGGAGAAAAAGACCAAAATGGATGTCAGAAGAGACTCTGAAACTTTCCCTTGAACAGAGAGCTAAAACAAATGAGAGAATTGACAGGATAAATCAGCTGGACCAAAGATTTCAAAGGGCAACTTGAGAAGATAAAGTAAGTTATTATAATGAAATATACAAAAAGTTAGAAAATCAAAAAGGATGAATATGCTCAGCATTTCTTAAGTTGAAATAACTGAGGGAAAATGTAAGTCTCAAATTGCAATATTGAAAGATTCCATGGGCAATAGGTTGAATGATGCAGATAAAAAATCAAAAGAAGATGGGTAGAATACACAGAGTCACTGTACCAAAAGGATTGGTAAATGATAATCCACTTCAGGAGGTGGCATATGATCAAGAACCAATGGTATTGAAGGAAAAAGTCAAAGCTGTACTACAGGAATTGGTGAAAAACAAGGCTCCAGGAATTGATGGAATACACCTTGAGATGTTTCAGCAAATAGATGCTGCACTGGAGGCACTCACTCAGCTATTCCAAGAGATTTGGAAGAGAGCTACTTGGCCAACTAATTGGAAGACATCCATATTTGTACCCATTCCTAAGAAAGGTGATTCCACAGAATGTGGAAATTATTGAACAATATCATTAATATCACACACAAGTAAAATCTTACTGAAGATAGTTCAAAAATGGTTGTAGCAATATATTGACAGAGAACTTCCAGAAACGCAAGCTGTATTCAGAAGAGGATGTGGAGAGAGATATCATTGCTAATGTTAGATGGATCTTGCAAAAGCAAACAATACCCGAATGATGTTTACTCGTGTTTTATTTACTATGCAAAAGCATTTGATTGTGTGGATTATAACAAATTATGGCTAACATTGAGAAGAACGGGAATTCCAGAACACTTAATTATGCTCATGAGGAACCTGTACATGGACCAGGAGGCTGTCTTTCAAAAAGAACAAGGAAATACTCCATGGTTTAAAATCAGGAAGGGAGTGTGTCAGGGTTGTATCCTTTCACCACAATTATTCAATCTATGTGCTGAGCAAATAATCCAAGAAGCTGGACTATATGAAGAAGAACATGGCATCAGGTTTGGAAGAAGGCTTATTAATAACCTGAGATATGCAGAGGATTCAACTTTGCTTGCTGAAAGTCAGGATGACTTGGAGCACTTACTGATGAAGACTAAAGACTACAGTCTACAGTATGGATTACATCTCAATATAAAGAATAAAAAAATCCTCACAACTGCACCAATAAGTACCAACACAATAAATGAAGAAAAGATTGAAGTTGCAGAGACTTCATATTTCTTGGTTCTACAATCAGTGCCAATGGAAGCAGAACTCAAGATATCAAAAGACATATTGCATTGGGCAAATACCTCTTTCAAATGATGAGGAGCAAAGATATCTCCTTGAAGACTAAAACACACCTAAGTCAAGTCAAGGTATTTTCAATCACCTCATATGCATGTGAGAGCTAGACAATGAATAAGGAAGACTGAAGAAGAGTTGATGTTTTTGATCTGTGGTGTTGACAAAGAATACTGAAAGTGCCATAGAGTGCTACAAGAACTAACAAATCTGTCCTGGAAGAAGTGCAGCCAGAATGCTCTTAGGAAGTGAGAGTAGCCAGACTTTGTCTCACCTACTTTTGTCATGTTGTCAGAAAAGTCCATTCTCTGGAGTAGGATGTCATTCTTGGTAAAGTGGAGGGTCAATGAAACACGGGAAGGCCCTCAACAAGATGTACTGACACAGTGCCTGCAGTGATGGGCTCAGATATAGTAGGAATAGTGAGGGTGGCACAGGACAAGGCAGTGTTTCATTCTGTTGTACATAAGGTCACTATGAGTTGGAGATACCTCAACAGCACATAACAACAAGAAGTCCTTGTTATTTTCTTCTTTCTTATTTTGGTTGTAAGCCTTATTAATTTTTTGTAGTTACTCTGTAGTAGATACGCATCTCTCTAAATTTGGAGCATACTATCCTATATTGATATTGTCCTAAATTCCTCTCCTTTTACAAATTTTGTAATTACACAGTCTATTCTCTCTATTTGCTTTGTAGTTGGTGTCATTTACAAACTGACTCCTCTGGTTCTCCATTTTCAATTTTTTAAGCTTATTTTAGTTTTGAGAATTTTTTTCTGGGTTGGTTTCTGGGAGCTGTCGTCATGTGTCTTACCTTAGGTTGTTGTCTTCTGCTGTTGGTTTTACATCCAAAGTACTCCCTTCAGCATTTATTGTAAATTTGTTCTTCTTTGGACAAATTCCCTTATTTTCTAATTATGTAGGAATATCCTAAATTCACCAACGTATTTGAAGGCACTCAAGGTATGATTGGGGAAAAGCCCTCTCCTCTAAGTAGAGTCAACCCTAATGACATAGATGGAGTATGTTTCTGGACCTTCATTTGCTAAGCAGATACAATTCACAATGATGACAAACATCTAAAAACATTCATTAATAATCAGAATGTAGAATGTAAGAAATATGAAACTAGAAAATTTGGAAGTTGTCAAAAATAAAATGGAACTCATGAAAATTTGTATCCTAGGCACTAATGAGCTGAAATGGACTGGTATTGGCCATTTTGAATGAGATAATCCTACAGTCTACTATGCCAGAAATAGCAAATGGAAAAGTGGTGGCATCACATTTTTCATCAAAAAGAATATTTCAAGATCAATCTCAAGGTACAATGCTCTCAATGATAGGACAATATCCATCTACCCACAAAGAATACAAGTTAATGTGACTGTTATTCACACCAACTACTAAAAACAAAGAAGAAATTGAAGATTCTGATGAACTTCTACAGTCTGGAACTAACCAAACATGTAATCAGATATATTGTTAATTACTGGTGACTGGAATGTGAAAATTGGAAACAAAAAAGAATCACAGAGAGTTGGAAAATATGGTGTGGCAGCTAAAGTCATGTGTCAACTTGACTGGGCTGGTGTCGAGTGACTGGGCAGCTGGATGTAGCTGTTCCCTAGGAAGAGACTGGTAAACACCTCCGTGATGGAATCTACAGAGCAGGGGAGTAGCTGTTTTAGGGATATGGTCTAATTCCAGTATGTTAGAATAAGTTTTGAGAAAGATTTCCACAGCTTTTTGGCATGCTTGGACCCTGCATGTAGCCAAGCTTTAATTCAGCAGCCTGCCACACTGGCAGCAGGTTTTAGGAATGTTTCTGGACTTGAACCACCAGCTTGCTGTGTTGTGTGATAATCTTGAGACTATGCCATTTTACTTGTCAACCTTGTGCTTGTTAGCCTCAGCAGCCAGCAGCTACCTGAATGAAGAAGCACTTCCAGCTCCAGTAGGCCAGGAATAAGAGGGAGTGTTAAAGTCCAAATTTGAGGGGTATTCACCCTATTCCTAGAGCTGATACTTTGAACTTGGACTTCTAACCTCCTAAACTGTAAGAGACAAACCCCTGTTTGTTACAGCCATCTATTTTTGGTATCTTTTATTAGAGTGCCACTGAGGGTAGCCAAAACATATGGCCTTGGTGATAGAAATGACACTGGAAAACTTATGATAGAATTTTGCAAGAACAATGACTGATTCATGGCAATTTTTTTTTCACCAACATAAATGGCAAGTATGCATGTGGACCTCACCAGACAGAATACACAGGAACCAAATAATCTGCATACCCGCATCTGTGAAAAGAGGCAAAGGAGAAGCTCAAAATCATCAGTCAATTCAAGGCCAGTATTGACAGTAAAACAGACCATCAATTGCTCATTTGTAAGTTCAAGCTGAAGCTTAAGAATATTAAAACAAATCCATAACAGCTAAACTATAACCTTTACTTTTTTCCACTTGAATTTAGAGACCATCTGAAAAATAGATTTGATGCCCTAAGCACCAGTGACCAAACCTAGATGAGTTGTGGGATGACATAAAGAAAATCAAACATAAAGAAAGCAAAAGGGGGGTTTCTGGTAAGATGGCACAATAAGCAGACAAGTTACACACACCCTCTTCACCAAAGAAAAGAGAAACCAACTGACAGAGATACAGAAGATAATCTTGGAGCCCTGAGCTTTGAAAGGAAGTATACAAAACTGGGTAAAGCACCAACTAGTGGAAAAATCTGAATGAAAACAGTAAGTACATAGATGATTACACAGCAGATTGTCAGCTATTCTGATGAGACCAATAGCCTGAAAATTTCCAAGTGGTGTTGGGACCTGAGAATTGACCTAAACATCAGCACTAGTCACCAAGGGCTGCAGGGATGACTGTGCTGGTGGTCTATGACCAGGAAGGGAAACACCAAGGAGGAAGACAACCTGAACTGTGGACTTTCAACAGTCAGCAGGGCACAGCCATTTTGATTGTTTACAATTGGCAGCCATTTTGGATATTTAAAGTGACAGAAACCAAAACCAAAATGAAAGGCATTGCCGTGAAGTCGGATCCAATTCATAGCAACCCCTCCTTGGGTTTCCAAGGTAGTACCACTACAGAAGTACATTGCCCAAGCTTCCTTCTGAAGAGTGGCTGGTGGGTATGAATCATCAGCCTCCAGGTTAGAAGTAAAATGCCTTAGGCACTACACCACCAGGACTCAGCCATTTTGGATGTTTACAGGGGTGGTCATTTTGGATATTTAAAGTGACCGAGGATGCAGTCATTTTGAATGTTTACAAAAGTTGGTCTTATTGGATTTTAAATTGACAGCATTCTCATTCAGATTCCAGGGACCTAAGAATAGGTCTCATTTGCCAAGGATGGCAGAGATATATGGGAGGCTGATAATGGGAAACAAGACAGGTGGTGAGCCTGCCAACTAGTGAATAGAGGAACCCAGTACCCTACTTTCATAGATAACATCCAAACATAATAAAGAAAATGAAAATTGTGGGCAAGTCACTCCAATATACAATCATCAATTACATATAAACACAAAAATGTCACAATGTCTCTGAGACAACAGAGCATCACAGTCCACACAGAGAAGCAAGATAAAGCAGGAAAAACAAGAGACCAGGATACAGACCCAAAACACACATCTGAGGAAGAAGCAGCATTGGAACTCCCTGATAAGGAATTCAAAACAATTATGTTTGTATACCTACAATATGTGGAGAGACAGATAAAGGAAAACACTGAAAAAATTGAGGAAAACACAGAGAAAACCTTAGAACAATTTCAAAAAACAATACAAGAACAAAATGACAAAGTAAATGAAAAATAAGAAATAATACAAAATCTACAGATAGAAATCCAGAAGATTAATGTTAAATTTTCAAAAACAGGTAACACATCGAATGGGCAAAAGAGTAGAATTGAATCAATAGAAGACAGAATTAGTGAGATTGAAGACAAATACCTCAATACTTCTTTGGAAAAGATCAATCACAAAGAAAATCAAAACAAGATGAAGGAAGCCTAAGGTTCATATGGGATACCATCAAAAGGAATAAGCTATATGTAATTGGAATTCCAGAACAGGAAGAGAAAAATAAAACCACAGAGAAAAGTGTCAAAAATTTGTTGGAAGATAATTCTCCTGTATGATGAAAAATGAGAATATATCCATTCAGGAAGTCCAACAAAGTCCAAACAGAATAGACCCCAAAAGAAAATCATCAAGACATATCATCATCAAACTCACCAAAACCACAGATAAATAAAGAATCCTGAAAGCAGCACGGGGAAAATGAAAAGTTATCTACAAGGGGCAACCAATAAAACTAAGCTCAGATTTCTTGGCAGAAACCATGCAGGCGAGAAGACAATGGTATATACAGAATCTTGAAAGAGCAAAACTTCCAAACAAGAATTATATATCCAGCAAAATTTTCCCTTAAATTTGATGGTAAAATTAGGACATTTTCAGATAAGTAGAAATTAAGGGAATTTGTTAAAACCAGAACAACCTTGCAAGCGATGCTAAGGAGAATCCTTTGTATAGAGAACCAACAACAGCAAACAACTGACCATTAACACATGGGATGACATAACCCAGAAACCAATTGTGATCATTGGAGCTGTGTGTCAACTTGGCTGGACCACAATTCTGTGTGGTTTAAGGTGTTGTGTTGTGGTTATTCCCATGAAGGGATCAGATGATTATGTTTTGAGCAGCCAATCTGTTGAAAGGGAGTTTAGTTAGGGGTGTGGCCTACTTCCAGGATATCTATGGACATCCTGGGAAAAGAGACATTCTTCTGTGGATCGGGATTCTGTTGTGCTGCATACAACTCTCCATGAGCGAACAATCCACGATTCAGCCTGGAGATCTTGGATTCATCATTTGTTGGAGTCAACAGCCAGTACACTGCCTGCCAATCTTGAGCTCCTCAGCCCCTGTGGCTGCAAAAGTCGGGAAAATCTCCAGCTTGACATTTGATCCAAAAACTTTGGACTTGCCAGCTTCTATAAGTATATGAGCCATTTTCCTAAAATAAATTTCTCTGTCTCTGTCTCTCTCTCTCTCTCTCTCTCTCTCTCTCTCTCTATATATATATATATATATATACACACACACACACAAGCTTTACTGGTTTTGTTTCTCTAGAGAACCCAATCTAACACATTTGCTACCTGGACTGGTTCTAGCGAGACAAAATTATAAGGATGGGCTTCCTAAATTGGTTCTCCAGTTTGATTAATCCTGAAGACACTAGTGACCCTGCCTCTGTTAGTAAAGAGGGCCTTGCTAATCTGTGGCATGAGGTGGCAACATTAATATGCAAAATAGCACCACCTATAGATCAAGTACTTGTGAGAAATGACACTCTGGGTGGTTGCATATTTGATACTTTTTTGCAAATTTGTCAGCATGAGGAGTATAAGGAGTATAAGGAGTATAAGTATATACTCCTTATAAGTATAAGCTTGTTGGTTGGTCCTACTTACACTAGACAAAATGGTGAAAGAGTGAGATGAGGTCAGAGCTGCTGAGTCTCAGATTAAGCACCGCATAAAAGACCTCAGTGTTTCCAGTGTGCTCTGAAAGAATGCCTTATATCTTCTAGTATCAGAGCTGAAATTCTGAAAACCAAACCCAGAGTCTTATTGTAAGGGTGGCTGAATTACAATGCCAATTAAATTGAAAACCCAGAATGGTGTCTGATGTTAAAGTGAGGGTACTGATTGGGAAAAAATGAGATCCCGAAAACCAGAATGGGGACATATGGACAGATAGTCAGGAAGATCAGGATATGGAGCCTGTAAATTCTGTTGAATCCCTCCCATCTGAAAGGATTACTGTAAAACCATTATCCCCTAACTCGGTTTAATGGGATTAACCTGGCTGGTCCTGCCGGATCATTGCCTGAGGCAGAAGCATTGGAAGACATTCCTGAATGTTCTCAGGAACTGCCTCAACCACCCATTGTTGCTGCTATACCTATAACTAAAGTTAAGTGCAAGCGAGCCCCAAAAGCTGAAATAGAAAGTGTGACTGAGCAGGTGGTATGCTACATCCAAAAAGAAAGACCTACTTGATTTTGCTAATATGTACAGACAGAAACCTGGAGAATATATAAGGGAATGGATACTGAGGGTGTGGGATAATGGTGCAAGGAATGTAAGATTGGTTCAGTCAGAGTTTATTGATTGGGGTCCACTAAGTATGGATTCTTCATTCAAAGTCTCAGCTCGAGAGGTTAGGAAAAGATCTAATAGTTTATTTGGTTAGCTTACTGAAGCGTGAATTATGTGGTGGCCTACCTTAAGTCAAGTTGAAGTACCAGATCTGCCTTGGTATAATGTAGAAGAAGGTATCCAGAGGCTTAGGGAAATTGGCCTGTTATAATGGATTTATCAGATTAGACCCCTAGAGCCAGAAATGGAGAGTCCAGAAGACACGCCTTTCACCAGTACTGTGAGGAATACATTTGTGAAAGGAGCTCCACCATCCTTGAAGACTGCTGTGATTGCTATTTTATGTAAACCTGATTTGACAGTGGGAACTGGCCTAATTGAACTAAGACACTTAAATATGATGGGGCTGACCCTGGTAGTAGGGGCCAAATGGCAGCAGTTAATCAACAAAGGCAAGGTGGGCATGGTTAACATAATGGACAGCAGAGTCAGAACATTAATCAGAATTGTCTGACTCATGTGGGATTATGGCATTGGCTACTTGCTCATGGTGTTCCTCATAGTGAAATACATGGAAAGCCTACTAAATATTTACTTGATCTGCACAGACAGAAGAATTCTAGGTCACGTGAACAGCAACCTAGATTGAATTGCCAGAATATAGAGTCACAACCTCTCAATTAATTCCCAGACTTGAGTCAGTTTACAGACCCACAACCCCTTGAATGAAGGGGAGGCCAGGTCCCTTTGAGGAAGGACCCCTCTACATTGCCAAAAATCTGTAATGTTAGTCTTTCTCCTAGCCTTTCACAAAGGGATCTGAAGCCTTTTACGAGAGTGACTGTTCATTGGGGAAAAGGAAATAATCAGAATTTTCGGTGATTACTGGACACTGGCTCTGAATTGACAATAATTCCAGGAGACTCAAAACATCATTGTGGCCCACCAGTCAGAGTGGAGGCATATGGAAGTCAAGTTATTGTTGGAGTATTAGCTAAGGTGTGTCTCACAGTGGATCCAGTGGGTCCCCGAACCCATCCTGTAGTGATTTCCTCAGTGCCGAATGCATAATTGGAATAGATATACTCAGCAATTGGCAGAATTCCAACATTGGGTCCCTAACATGTGAAGTAAGGGCTATTATGGTAGGAAAAGCCAAGTGGAAGCCTTTAGAACTGCTTCTACCTACAAAAATAGTAAATCAAAAGCAGTACTGCTTCCCTGGAGGGGTTGTTGAGATTAGTGCCACCATCAAGGACTTGAAGGATGCAGGAGGGTGATTTCCACCACATCTTCATTTAATTCACCTATTTGGCCTGTGCAAAAAAACAGATCGATCTTGGAGAATGACAGTAGATTATTGTAAATTTAATCAGGTGGTGTCTCCAATTGCAGCTGCTGTTCCTGATGTGGTTTCATTTCTTGAGCAAATTAGAATATCTCCTGGTACTTGGTATGCAGCTATTGATCTGGCCAATGCCTTTTTCTCGATACCAATTTCAAAAGACCTTCAGAAGCAGTTTGCCTTCAGCTGGCAAGGCCAACATTGTATTTTTACAGTCCTTCCTCAGGGGTATATCAGCTCTCTGGCACTATGTCATAATTTAGTCCATAGGGAACATTATGCTGATTAGACTAGTAAAGAAGAAGTATCGATGACTCTAGACTTATTTGTGAGACATATGCATACTAGAGGTTGGGAAATTAACCCAACAAAAATTAAGGCACCTCCACCTCAATGAAATTACTAGGTGTCCAATGGTGTGGGACATGTCAAGATATTCCTACTAAAATGAAGGATAAGTTATTGTATCTGGCTTCCCCTATAATTAAAACAGAGGCACAACATCTGGTGGGCTTCTTTGGATTTTAGAGGCAACATAGCCCTCATTTGGGTGTGTTGCTGTGGCCTATTTATCAAGTGACTCAGAAAGCTGCTTGTTTTGAGTGGGGCCCACAAAAACAGAAGGCTCTGCAACAGGTTCAGGCTGCCATGCAGGCTGCTCTGTCACTTGGGCCATATGATCTGGCTGATCCAATGGTGCTCAAAGTGTCTGCAGTAGACAGAGATGCTGTTTAGACTCTTTGGCAGGTTCTTATTGGTGAATTTCAACACAGACCCTTGGGATTTTGGAGCAAAGCCCTGCCATCCTCTTCAGATAACTACTCTCCTTGAGAAGCAGCTTTTAGCTTGTTACTGGGCTTTAGTAGAGACTGAACGCCTAACCATGGGCCATCAAATGCTAATGAGTCCTGAGCTACCCATCATGAACTGGGTGTGGTCTGACCCACAAAGTCATAAAGTTGGATGGGCACAGCACCACTCCATCATTAAATGGAAGTGGTATATCAGAGATTGGGCAGGACCTGAAGGCACAAGTAAGTTGCATGAAGAAGTGGCCCAAATGCCTATGGTCTCTACTACAGTCACATTACCTTCCCTCTCCCAGCCTGCACCTATGGCCTCATGGGGAGTTCCTTAAGATCAGTTGACTGAGGAAGAAAAAACTTGTGCCTGGTTTACAGATGGTTCTGCGCGATATGCAGGCACCACTTGAAAGTGGACAGCAGCAGCACTGCAGCCCTTTCTGGGACTTCCTTAAAGGACAGTGGTGAAGGGAAATCCTCCCAATGGGCAGAACTTTGAACTGTGCATATGGCTGTTCACTTTGCATGGAGTAAGAAATAGCCAGATGTGCGATTATATACGGATTCATGGGCTGTGGCTAATGGCTTGGCTGGATGGTCTGGGACTTGGAAGGAGCATGACTGGAAGATTTGTGATAAGGATGTATGGGGAAGAGGTATGTGGATAGATCTCTCTGAATCGGCCAAAGAAATAAAGGTATTTGTGTCTCATGTGAATGCCCATCAGAAGGTGACTTTGGCAGAGGAGGACTTTAACAATCAGGTGGATAGGATGACATGTTCAGTGGAAACCAGCCATCCTTTTTCCCCAGCTACTCCTGTCATTGCTCAATGGGCTCATGAACAAAGTGGCCATGGTGGCAGGGATGGAGGTTATGTGTGGGCTCAGCAACATGGACTCCCACTTACCAAGGCTAATTTGGCTACCATTACTGCTAAGTGCCCAATCTGCCAACAGGAGAAACCAACACTGAGTCCTCAATATGGAACCATTCCTCGGGGTGATCAGCCAGCAACCTGGTGGCAGGTGGATTACATTGGACCACTTCCATAATGGAAAGGACAGCGTTTTATTCTTACTGGAATAGATGCTTATTCTGGATATGGATTTTCCTTCCCTGCATGCAATGCTTCTGCCAAAACTACAATCTGTGGACTTACAGAATGCTTTATCCACTGTCATTGCTTCAGATCAAGGGACTCACTTCACAGCAAATGAAGTGTGGCAATGGGCTTATGCTCATAGAATTAACTGGTCTTACCATGTTCCCCATGATCCTGAAACATCTGGCTTGATAGAATGAGGGAATGGCCTCCTGAAAACACAATCATGGAGCCAGCTAGGTGGCAATACCCTGAAGGGTTGGGGCAGTGTTCTCCAGGAGGCTGTATATGCTCTAAACTAGCATCCAATATATGGTTCTGTTTCTCCAATAGCCAGGATTCACAGGTCCAGGAGCCAAGGGGTGGAAACAGGACTAGTACCACTCACTATTACCCCACATGATCTAATAAAAAAATTTTTGCTTCCTGTCCCTGCTACACTATGCTCTGCAGGTCTGGAGATCTTAATCCCAAAGGCAGGAACACTCCCACCTGGAGACACAATATCAATTGCATTGAACTGGAAATTAAGAATGCCACCCAGCCATTTTGGCTTCCTCATGCCTCTGGATCAACAGACAAAGAAGGGCATTACTGTACTATCTAGTGTGATATATCCTTATTACCAAGGGGAAATTGAATTGGTTTTACATAATGGAGGTAAAGAAGAATATGTCTGGAATACAGGAGATTCTTTAGGACATCTCAGTACTACCATGCCCTGTGATTAAAGTCAATGGAAATTTACAGCAACCCAATCTGATATGACTGCTAACAGCCCAGACCCTTCAGGAATGAAGGTTTGGGTCACCCCACCAGGCAAAGAAACACAACCAGCTGAGGTGCTTGCTGAGGGCAAGGGAAATACAGAATGGG
>NW_006921678.1:2458227-2464684 GCF_000298275.1 Orycteropus afer afer
AAAAAAAAAAAAAAGATAAACCTTCACATCAAAATAAAAAAGGACCAGTACAAATATTTAGCAAATAATAAAATAATAGGTATGAAGGAAGTGATAACACAATTTATAAACAAAATTAGCTCAGCACAGAAAATTATATGGAACAAAGAAATCAGGAACACCATGAAAAAGCACGTAAACAAAACGACAGCAACACATTCATACTTGTGAAAAATTGCATATATGATAAGGGGCTTATCTCTAAATTTATAGAAAACTCTCACACCTCAACGACAAAAAGATGAAAAATCCAATTACAAAATGAGAAAAAGACATGAATAGACCCTTCACCAAAGAGGATATTCAGGTGGACAGCAAATATGTAAAGATATGCTTACAATCATTAACCATCAGAGAGATGCAAATCAAAACAACAATGAGGTACCATCTCACCCCAGCACTAATGGTAAAGTTCAACAAGACAGAAAATAACAAATGCTGGCGAGAATGTGGAGAGATTCAGACTCTCATACACTGCTGCTGGGACTGTCAAATGATACAACCACTGTGGAAAACATTGTGCCGATTCCATAAAATGCTGGAATTAAAAATACCATTTTCTCAGCAATCCCATTACTAGGTATATATCCTAAAGAAGTGACAGCCAGGACAAGAAAAGATATATGCATATCCATGTTCATTGCAGCAGTATTTACAATAGCAAAAAGATAGAAACAACTTAGGTACCCATCAACAGAAAACTGAATAACCAAACTATGGTACATACACACAATGGAATATTATACAACACTGAAGAATAAGGTAGAATCTGCAAAATACCACATAACATCTATGAGCTTGGAAGACATTGTGGTGAGTGAAATAAGTAAATCATAGAAGGACAAATATAATATTAGTTCATTATTGTAAAAAGTCAAGGAAAGATTTATATATGGAAAGTTTATATATAAAGGTTTTCTTTGTTGGTCACCAAGGGGTGGGAGGGGAGGGAAGGGGACACTGTAAAAAAAAAAAAAAAAAGAATGCATTGACCCATGTCACTTTTAGTTTACCATATTTCACTGTATAAAAATTATATTTCAATAAAATGTATTTAAAATCAATTTTTAAAAAGAAAGAAAGCAAAAGGTCATTAAAAAGACAGGAAATGAAGAAAAGACAAAAATGTATGTCAGAAGAGACTCTGAACTCTGCTCTTGAAAAGAGAGTAGTTAAAGTGAACTGAAGAAATTACAATATAAAAGAGCTGAAAAGAAGATTTCAAAAGGAAGCTCAAGAAGACAGAGAAAAGTATTATATTGAAAAGTATCAAGACCTGGAGTTAGAAAACCAGAAGGAAATAAGCTGGGCATTTCTCAAGCTAAAGGAACTGAAGAAAAAATTCAAGCCTTGAGGTGCAATACTGAAGGATTCTATGGCAAGATATTGAATGATGCAGGAAGCATCAAAAGAAGATCGAACAAATACAGAGTCATTGTACCAAAAATAATTGATTGACATTCCGCCATTTCAGGGGTAACATATGATTGAGAAGCAATAATATTGAAGGAAGAAGTTGAAAGTGCACTGAAGGAATTAGAGAAAAACAAGGCTTTAGGAAATGAAGGAATACCCATTGAGATATTTCAACAAACAGATGCAGCACTGCAGGCACTTACTTGTTTATGCTAAAAAAAAAAAAAAAATGGATGACAGATATCTGGCCAACTCACTGGAAGAGATTCATATTTGTGTTCATTCCAAAGAAAGGTGATTCAACAGAAAGTATCGAACAATATCATTAGCATCACACCCAAGTAAATAACTGCTGAACATAATTCAAACACTGCTGCAGCAGTACATGGACAGAGAAATTCAAGCTGGATTCAGACAAGGATGTGAGACAAGAGATATCATTGTTGGTGTCAGATGGACGTTGGATAAAAGAAAAAAACAACAGAAAGATGTTTCCCTGTGTTTTATTGACTATGCAAAGGCATTTCACTGTGTGAATCATAACAAATAATGAGTAACATTACAAAGAATGGGAATTACAGAACACTTAACTGTGCTCATGAGGAGCCTTTATATAGGTCAAGATGTTGCTGTTCAAACAGAACAAGGGGATGTGGCATGGGTGTGTGTCTAGGCTGTGTTCCTTCACCACACTTATTCAATCTCTGTGCTGAGCAAATAATCTGAGAACCTGGACTATATGAAGAAGAAGATGGCATCAGTTTGAAGGAAGATTCCTTAACAACATGTCATATATATATATGACACAAACTGGCTTGCTGAAAATGAAGATGAGTTGAAGCACTTACTGATGAAGCCTTCAGTATGGATTATACCTCAATGTAAAGAAAACAAAAACTTCTCACAATTGGACCAAGAAGCAACATTAAGATAAATGGAGAAAGATTGAAGTTGTCAGAGATTTCATTTTATTTAGATCAACAATCACCACCCACAGAAGCAGAAGTCAAGAAATCAGACATTTTAAAACTGAAAAACTCACTACCACTGAGTCGTTTCCGACTCATAGTGACCCCCATTGGGTTTCTGAGGCTGTAAATCTTTATGGAAGTAAATTGTCCAATTGTCCTTCCAAGGAGCAGCTGGTGGATTTGAATTGCAGACCTTCCAGTTAGCAGTCAAGTGCCTTATCCACTACATCACAAGAGCTCCTTCAGACATTGTATTATACTGGGAAAATCTGCTGAAAAGACATCTTTAAGGTGCTAAAGAGCAAAGATGTCACTTTGATGACTAAGGAGTGCCTAGCCAAACCAAGCATTTTCAATTGCCTCATATGCATGTGAAATAGACAATAAATAAGGAAGAGCAAAAAATAATTGTTGCCTTTGAATTGTGGCATTTCAAAGAATACAGAAAATACCATGGGTTACCAGAAGATTAAATAAATCTGTCCCACAAGAAGTGCAGCCTGAATGCTCCTTAGAAGTGAGAATGGCTAGACTTCATCTCACCTACTTTGGTCATGTTGTCACAATGAACTAGTCCCTGGAGAAAGATATCATGCTTGGTAAAGTTGAGGGTCAGTGAAAAGGGGAAGAACCTCAAAAAATGGATTGACACAGTGGCTGCAATGTTGGTCTCATGTATAGCAGGGATTTTGAGGATGGAATAGGATGAGGTTGTATTTCATTCTTTAGTACATAGGGTCACTATAAGTCAGAGTTGACTCAACAGCACCTAACAGCAACAATTTTGCTGAATATATAATTCTTCATTGACAATTTTTTTTTCTTTCAATTTTTTTTTTTTTTTTCTGACATCCCATTACGTACCTGCCTGCATGGTTTCTGATAAGAAATCTTAGCTTACTCTTATTGGTTGCCCATTGTAAGTAACATTTATTTTTCCCATCTGCTCTCAAAGTACTTCCTTTGTCTTTGTTTTTGAAAATTTTGATTATGAAATGTCTTGGTGACTTTCTTTTGGAGTCTATCCTTTATAAGATTCATTCAGATTGTTGGGTGGATATCTTTTCATCATACATAATATTGGGGAAGTTATCTGTTAGTTCTATATAATTTTATCCCTTTTATTTTTGAATTCTAATCATACATAAGTTATTTATCTTTATATCATCCCTTTCTTAAATATTTTTTATCTGATTTTTCCTCATACGACCTGGCATTAAATATGTTACGTATCTCCACAAGTTTAGTGTTCATCTTCTGGATTTCTAATTGCTGTTTCTGTATTACTTCTAATTGTCTATTTATTTTGTCAATTTGTTCTTATATGATTTTCCTGAATTCTTCAAGGGTATTATCTGTCTTTTTCAAGCTTCTACATATGGTTTCCTTGAGCTCTTGGAAATATATATATATATATATATATATATATATATATATATATAAGCTCTGGTGGTGTAGTGCCTAAGGTATTTGACTGCTAATCAGGAGGCTAGTGGTTCAAACCCACCAGCCACTCCTTAGAAGGAAGATGGGGCAATCTACTTCCATAGAGATACCACCTTGGAAACCCAAGGAGGGGTCACTATGGTCAAATCGACTGGACATCATTGAGTTGATATACACATATACATATATACATATACACATATACGTATATATATATGTGTGTGTGTGTGTGTGCGTGTATATATATGTGTCTGTGTGTATGTGTGTGTGTGTGTGTGTGTATATATATACATATATATGTATGTATATATATATATATATATATATATACACACACATACATATATATGTATATATATTCTTCACTCATCTGTCAGTTTGTTATATTGCGGTGGCTTGTGTGTTGCTGTGAGACTGAAGGGTATGCCACCAGTATTTCAAATTCCAGCAGGATCACTCATCTTGGACATGTGTTAATGGAATTTCCATACTTCTAGAAGAAGGAAAGGATCATCGACTTCTCAAAAAATTGAACAGTGAGAACCTTATGAACAGCACTGAAACACTGTCTGATATATTACTGGAAAAAAAATTGTTAATAGTCCTGAAATCTTGTCTGATACAGTGATGGAAGATGAACCCCTCAGGTTGGAAGGCACTCAAAATATAACTGGAGAAGACCTGTCTCCTCAAAGTAGAGTTGACCTTAATGATGTGGATGGAGTAATGCTTTCAGGACTTCCATTTGCTGTTGAGGCATGACTCAAAATGGAAAGAAACAGCTGCAAATATTCACTAATTTTCAGAACATGGAATGTAGGAAGCATGAAAGTAGGAAAATTGGAAGTTATCAAAATGAAATGGAACATATAAAGATCAATATCCCAGACATTAGTGAGCTGAAATTGACTAGTATTAGCCATTTTGAATCAGAAAACCGTATGATCTACATATCCATATGATATGGATACATAAACATATGATCCCAGCATACTGGGAATGACAGATTGAAGAGGAATGGCATCACATTCATCATCACAAAAATGTTTCAAGATCTATTCTGAAGTATACTGCTATCAGTGATAGGGTAATATCCATATGTCTACAAGGAACACCAGTTACTACTGTTATTATTCAAATTTACACACAACTGTTAAAAGTGAAAGATGAAAAATTGAAATTTTTTGCCAACATCAGCAGTCTGAAATTGACCAAACATGTAATCAAGGTGTATTGATTATTGTTAGTGATTGGGATGTGAAAGTTGGAAACAAAGAATAATCACTGGTAGTTAGAAAATTTGGCCTTGGAGAGAGAAATGATACCAAGAATGGTGTTATAGAATTTTGCAAGACTGACAAATTATTCATCATATACATGTTTTCAACAATATAAACAGCAGCTATACACATGGACCTTGCCAGATGGAGTTTACAGGAATCAGATTGACTATGTCTATGGAAAGAGGAGATTGAGATTCTCAATAGTATCAGTCAAAACACGGCCAAGAGGTGACTGTGGGGCATAACTATAATTGTTCACATGCAAGGTGAAGTTGAACTTGAGGGAAATTAAAATAAGTCCAGGAGAGCCCAAATATAACCTTGATTACACCCCACCTGAATTTAGAGATCATCTGAAGAATAGATTTGACCACTGAACACCAAAGACCAAAAACAAGACAAATTGTGAAATGACATCTGAATAGCATACATGTGTAAACTGCTGTATGGAAACTGAATTTGCTCTGTAAATTTTGATGCAAATCACAATTTAAAGAAAGAAAGAAAGAAATCAGACATCATATTTTCACTGGACAAATCTGCTGCAAAAGACATCTTTAAAGTGCTGAAGATGTCACTTTGGAGAAGAAGGTGCACCCAACCCAAGGCATGGTATTTTCAATCTCTTCATATGCATGTGAAAGCTGGACAGTGAATAAAGAAGACCAAAGAAGAGTCGATGCTTTTGAGTTGTGTTAGCAAAGAATACTGAAAGTATCTTGGACTTCCAGAAGAATGAACAAATCTGTCCTGGAAGAAGTGTAGCTAGAATGCTTCTTGGAAGCGAGAATGGCCAGACTTTGTCTCACCTACTTTGGTCATGTTGTCAGAAGGGACCATTCCCTGGAGAAAGATATTATGCTTGGTAAAGTGGAGGGTCAACAAAAAAGAGGAAGGTCCTCAACAAGATGGATTGACACAGTGGCTGCAATGATGGGCTCATGCATAGCAAGGATTGTGAGGCTGGCACAGGACCAGGTAATGTTTCATTCTGTTGTACATATGGCCACTATGAGTAGGAGCCAACTTGACAGCACCTAAAAACAAAAACAACAACAACAAAGTTTAAAAACTTTTAAAATGCTTTAACTTTTTCCCCTAAATGTTTAAATATTTATATCATCTGTGTTTGATATGAAGAGATAGGAAATTCAATCTAACATTATTTTTAGTAGCAGGCAGGAAGAGCAAGAGAAAGGGGATAAAACCCAGGAAGCCAAAGAGAAGAGCAATCAGCCAAAGGGATTAGGTGAGGAGGGGAAACTCAGGGACGCCCAAAGAAGCAGGCGAGAAGAGCAGGAG
>NW_006921678.1:2467350-2471201 GCF_000298275.1 Orycteropus afer afer
ATAAAGAAAACAAAAATCCTCACAACTGGACCAATGAGCAGCATCACAATAAATGGAGAGAAGATTGAGGTTGTCAAGGAATTCACGTTGTTTGGTTCTACAATCGATGCCAACAGAAGCAGCAGTCAGGACGACGTGTAGCATTGGGAAAGTCAATTGTGAAGGAACTGTTTCAAGTTCTGAGGAGCAAGGATATCTCCTTGAGGACTAAGGTGCACCTGACAAAAGCAGTACCATATTCTGTTCTGGTTACCTAGTGCCACTCTGACAAGAATATGTCACAAATGAGATGGCTTGAACAAACAGGAGTTTATGTTCTTACAGTTTAGAGGATTTAAGTCTGAGTTCAAAGTGCAAGTTTCTAGGGACAGTGTGAAAGCCCCGCAACCCTGGGCTTCAGCTCTGCCTCTTGCTCTCAGCCCACTGAATCTATAGACATCTCTTCACTCAGGTACCTACTGGTTGCTAAGGCTAACAAGCCCAAGGTTGACAAATAAAATGTCACAGTCCTGATGTTAACAAAACACATGGCAGTCCATTAATTCATGTCCATTGTAAGTCCCAAGGTTACAGGAGCATGGCAGGCTGCTGAACAATGACATGACTACATGCAGGGTCCAAGCATTCCATAAGCTAGAGACTATGCCCAAGGCTTCTCCTTAAATATAGGAAGCAGACTACATCCCAAAGGCAGCTACTCAGCTTGTGGTAGATCCTACCATGGAGTTATTATAAGTCTCATCATGGGGAATAACTACCACCAGCTACCCAACCACTCAACCAGGCCTTGCCAAGTTGACACACAAACATAAACACCACAGTTACCTACAAATGGCAATCAATAAGAATAAGTTCTGATTTTTAGACAGAAACCTTGCAGAGGAGAAAGCGATGGGATGGTATATATAAAACCCTGAAAGAAAAAATTTTCAAACTAACAATTTTATACCCAGTAAAACTGTCCCTCAAATGTGATAGGGAAATTAGAATATTTCCAATTAAGCATAAATTAAGGGAATTTGTTACAATGAGACCAAGCTTACAAGAGTTGCTAAAGGGAGTCCTTTGGACAGAGAACCAACAAAAGCAAACAACTGACCATTATCACACATGATGACCTAACCCAGGAGCCAACCCAGTCAGGGAAGTGTGGAAAGCAAATAAGCTTACAAGATTGTAAACAGGGAACCAGAGACATCAATTGGCAAATGAGGACAACTACAAACCAAATTGTGTAGTTTCAGAACTTGTAAATGGTGAAGAAGTCAAGACAATAGCAAGATAAAATGGACTGTTCTAAACCGGGGAAGAAAATAATAAATCACAAGGTAACCTCAAAGAAAAATAATAAACCTTCATAATACAATAAAAAAGAGGACAAGCACAAATATTTAGCAAATATTAAAACAATAGCAACAAAGGAAGTAATACCACAATTCATAAATAAAACAAGCTCAACATAGAAAATTATATGGAACAAAGAAATAAGCAACACCCCCAAAAAACATATAACAAAATGACAGCAACAAATTCATACTTGTTGATAATTACAATGAATGTCAATGGATTAAATGCACCATTCAAGAGATAGAGAGTTGCAGAGTGAATGAGAAAACCCAACCCATCAATATGCTGTCTATAAGAGCAAACCTTAGAGACGAGGCAAATATCCACTAAAAATCAAAGGTTGGGAAAAGATACATCAAGCAAATGCCAACCACAAAAGAGCAGAGTGGCAATAATAATTTCTGATAAAATTCACTTTAAGACAAAAACCACCATAAGAGAGAAGGAAGGGCATTATATAATGATTAAAGGACAAATTGAACAAGAGGATATAACCATAATAAATATCTATATACGCAATGAAAGAACCCCAAAATATAGATTTAATAGAATTGAAAAGATAAATAGATGACTCCACAGTCAGGGTAGCAGTCTTTAATGCACCATTTTTAATGAAAGATAGAACTGGATAGAAACTCAAGAAAGACACAGAACTAAACAATAAAATTGACCAAATTAATATTTTAGACATCTACAGAGCACTTCACCTAACAACAGCACAATATACATTCTTTTCTAGTGCACATGGAACATTTGTCAGGATAGACCATATGTTAGGCCACAAAGCAAACCTTAATAAATTTTAAAACATTGAAATACTGTAAAGGATCTCCTCAGATAACAATGCTATAAAATTAGAAATCAACAATAAGATCAATGGAAAAAGAGAAAACATGCGAAACTGAATAACACCATCCTTGAAAACAACTGAGAAAGAGAAGAATTAAAAAGTGAAATAAAAAAGTTCCTTGAATCAAAGGAGAATGAAACCACAATATACAAAATCTTTGAGACAGAGTAAAAGTAGTGATCAGAGGCTAATTTATAACAATAGATGTACATATCAAAAAAAGAAGAACCAAAAGCAACACCTCAAACCAACATCTCCAACAATTAGAAAAAGAACAGCAAGAAAAGTCTACAGTCACCAGAAGAAATGAAATTATAAAGATTTGAGCAGAAATAAATGAAACAGAAAATAGGCATAGAAAAAATCAACAGGACTTGAAACTGGGATTTTGAAAGATTATAGCAACCCCTTCTTAGGTTTCTGAGACAGTATCACTATGGAAGTAAATTGACCATTTTTCCTTCTGAGGAGTAGCTGGTGGGTTTGACTCTCCAGCTTTCTAGCAGGCAAATGCCTTAGGTACCACACTACCAGAGCTCCTAATAAAATTCACAAACCACTGGTAAATTTAGCAAAGGAAAAGAGGTAGAAATAAAAATTACATAAATAAGAAATAAATTGGTGATTCACAACAGAATTAACTAATTCTTTAAATTAATTAATTAATTAATTCTTTTAACTGATCTCTTAATTAAAAAAAATAATAGGATACTATGAAGAACTATATTCCAACAAATTTGAAAATCTAGAAGAAATGGACAGATTTCTAGGAATATTCTACTTACCTAAACCAACACAGACTGAGGTGAAAAATTTGAACAGACCCATAAAGTAGGAATTGAACAGGTTGTAAAAAAAATACCAACAAAAACACTGGCCCAGACGGTTTCAATGGGGAATTCTAACAATCATTCAGAAGAATGAATACCAACCAATCTTATTAAAACTATTCCAGAACATAAAAAATGATGGAATCCTCCCAAATTCATTTTATGTAGCAAGCATAAACTTGATACCAAAACCAAGCAAATATATCATTTAAAAGAAAAAATACATACCAATATCCCTCATAAATATAAATGCAGAAATCTTGAAAAAAATCCTAGCCAATAGATTCCAACAACATACCAAAGAACTAATACATCAAATGATACATCAAAACAATAATAAATCAAAAACTAATACCCCATGTGGGGTTCATAGGTATGCAAAGAAAGTTCAACATTAGAAAAAATACTGTCATCCATCATAAAAATAGAACAAAGGAAAAGAATCACATGATCATATCAATCACTGCAGAAAAGGCATTTGATAAAATCCAACATCCATTTCTGATTAAAAATTAGAAAAATAACTTTCAGCAAAACAGGATTAGAAGGGAAATTCCTCAACACAATAAAGGACATATATGCAAAACCAACAGCCAACATTATTCTCAATGGAGAGAGACTAAAACCATTCCCTTTGTGAACAGGAACCAGACAAGGATGCCCTCTATCACCCCTTTTATTAAACATTGTATTGGAAGTCTTAGCCAGGGTAATGAGACAAGAATGGGAAATCAAAGGTATCCACATTGGTAAGGGAGAAGTAAAACTATCCCTATCGATGATGTGATCCTACACATAGAAAACCCAAGAGACTGAGCAAAAAA
>NW_006921678.1:2471616-2472329 GCF_000298275.1 Orycteropus afer afer
AACTGGACTAAACCCCAACTAGCAGAAGAATTTGCATGAAAATACCAAAAAAGGAGACCTACAGAGCTGCGGTCTGCAAGCAGTCCTGATGGTACAGACAGCTTGGAGATTTCTGAGTGGTGGTAGGACCTAAGAATTAACCTAAAAATCACCCTGCTAGACAGGGACTGCACGGAGGACTGTGCACGGTGGCTGGGAACAAACGGAGAAGGAGAAGAGAAAGGTGTGCTGAGCTGTGGACTTTTGCCAGTCCAGAGGTTGCCGCCATTTTGAAGGCTTAAAAAGCGGCTTGATTATTTTGGATATTTAAAGAGACAGCGCTTGCACAGATTCCTGAGGCTTAAGAACATGTTCTGCTTTCCAGCAACACCAAGGACACTCAGGACCTGCAAGACTGAAAAGTTATGACATTCCTCTTGTCACTTTTATACATCACACCCACTTGGTGAATGCAGGTGTAGCCATCCCCCATTCCCACCTACCTTCTGGGCCCACAGGAACTCCATCACAGTCTGTGTGCTCAGACAGAACCTGGGTACCCTGTCCTGTCCTCCACCAATTTTTTTTTCTGTTTTCTCTTTTTTTATTTTTATTTTTTTCTTTTTTGCTTTCTTTTCTCAAAGAAGCAGGATAAAGTTGTAGAAACAAGGGAGCAGGATACAGACCCAGAATACATCCCTGAGGAAGAAGCAGCATTGGAACTCTCTGATAAG
>NW_006921678.1:2494323-2530432 GCF_000298275.1 Orycteropus afer afer
TATCTGCAGCCTATACAACTATGAGACCTGAAGAACTAGACGGTGCCCAGCAACCACTGTCATCCACTTGGAAGGGGATCTATGTAGGAGATTCTTGATAGAGAGGGAGAACAATGTGGAACAAAATTCAAAATCATTTGGAAAAGAAAGAAAAAAAAGGTGGGGACCAGATTTGCTAGTCCGATAGAGCCTGTTGGAACCACTGAGACTATGGCCTCTAGCTGCCCTTCAGATCTGGAATTGAACCTACACCTGTTTGGTTTCCAGACAAACAAAATACAAGCATATGAGTTAAACATTTACCTCAAGTAGATACACTCCTTGGAGAGAACAATCATGAGAGAAAGAAGGGCTGCTTATGCACAGGGAGTCAGCTCAAGGGGCAGGGGTGTATGGAGGGATGGACACTGGGAAGAGGTAACTATGGGGAGGAAGTGGGAGGGGAGCTGTTGCATTGTGGTACACTGTGGTCAATTACATGAGACAAAGTATATGTGAACTGCTATATGGAAAGTGAATTTGCTCTGTAAATCTTCACCCAAATCACAATAAAAGGGGCGGGGGGGCAGAAGACATGAATAGACACTTTCATCAAAGGATATTAAGGCAGTCAACTAATACATCAAAAATGTTCATGATCATTAGCTATTACAGAGATGCAAATCAAAACAATTAAGATACCATCTTGCCCCAGCACTAGTAGTAAAGTTCAACAAGACAGAAAATAACAAATGTTGGAGGGGATGTGGAGAGATTGGGACTGTCATACACTGCTAGTGGGACTGTAAAGTGATACAACCACTGTGGAAAGCAGTATGGCAATTCCTTAAAAAGTTGGAATTAGAAATACAATTTGATCCAGTAATCTCATTACCATGTATGTATTCTAAAGAATTGAGAGCCATGACAAGAATAAGATACATGCATAATCCTTTTCATGACAGCACTATTTACAATAGCAAGAAGATGAAAACAACCAATGTGCCCATTTACAGAAGAATGGACAACCAAACTATGGTACATACACACAATGGAATACTATGCAACATTAAAGAATAAGGCAGAATCTGCAAAACACTGCATAACATGGATGAACTTGGAGGGCATTATGCTGAGTGAAATAAGTCAATCATAGAAGGACAAATATTATATTAATTCATTATTGTAAAAAGTCAAGGAAATGTTTATATATGGAAGGAAACTTTCTTTGTTGGTTACCAGGAGTGAAAATGGAGGAGAGGGAACATGGGTAAAATAATAACAAAAGAAAAATAAAATAAAATAAAAAGACTACATTCTTCAGTATGAATTACATCTCAACATTTAAAAAAAAAAAAAACAATCCTCTCAACTGGCCCAGTAAGCAACATCACAACAAATGGAGAAAATATTGAAGTTGTCAGAGATTTCATTCTTCTTGGATTCACAATCAACACCCATGGAAGAAGTCAGACATTGTATTGCACTGGGTAAATCTGCTTCAAGAGACATCTTTAAAATGTTAAGAAGCAAAGGTGTGCCTAACCAAGCCAAAGTGTTTTCAGTTGTTTCTTATGTATGTGAGAGTTGGACAATGAGTAAGGAAGACCGAAGAATAGTTTATGTCTTTGAATCATGGTGCTGGGGACAAATACTGAAAATATTATGGACTGCCAGAATGAACAAATCTGTCCTGGATGGAGTGCTGATAGAATGCTACTTGCAAGAAAGAATGGCCAAACTTTGACTCATCTACTTTGATCATGTGATCAGAGGAACCATTCACTGGAGAGAAAGATTGTGCTTGGTAAAGTAGAGGGTCAGCAAAAATGGGAAAGCCCCTAAACAAGATGAATTGACACAGTGGTTGCAACAATGGGCTCAAGTGTTGCAAGGATTGTGAGGATGGCACAAGACCAGGGAGTGTTTCATTCTCTTGTAAATAGGGTCACTATGAGGTAAAGTCGACTCAACAGCCCCTAACAACAAATTATATATATACATACATATATATACAAATACACATATACATATATATATATCCAACCAAACTCACTGCTGTCAAGTGTTTTTGAACTCGTAGCGAGCCCTCCTTGGGTTTCCAAGGTGGAATCTGTATGGAAGTAGATTGCCCAGTCTTCCTTCTGAGGAGTGGCTGGTGGGTTTGAATGGCTAGCCTTCTGGCCTTCTGGTTAGCAGTCAAATGCCTTAGGCACTACATCACTAGAGCTTATATATATATACATATACATATATATATACATATATATATTTAGGGTGGCAACACTGAGACACTGTCCAGCAGTCTCTAGGCTGGTAGAATATCTGGTAGGAGCTGCAACTGGGATGAGTATGTGTTGTTTGCTGTCTGTCATTGATCTTCTGATGCAGGAAATGTTGGTGGTGCTCATCTCTTGGGTGAGGTTGTTAGTCCGGTACATATGGCTGATGAGTAGAGAGTTAGTGTTTTGCTGCCATTGAGTGAGACAGGAAGAAAAGAAAAAGAAAAACAATGAGAAGAAGAGAGAAGAAAAAGAGAAAAAAGTAGAATGAAAGTAGGGAATAAAAAGAAAAAAAAGGAAAAAGGGGGTGGGTGAGATGAAAGTGGTAAAAATGAAAGGAAAAGAAGAAGAGAGAGAAGTATGAAAAGACAACAAGGAAGAAAAATTAGAAGAAAGGAAAGGAGAAAAATAGCTGGAAGACAATGAAACTGAGGAGGAGGAATTTTTTAGTTAGGGTCAGCCAGCAATGCTGAGAGCAGGTGGTTATGATGGAAATCATTGATCCATTGGGACATGTGCCCACAGACTTGACAGGAGTCTGGCATAAGTGAGCACTTCCAAGATAGAAGGTTGTAGTTGTGTGTCTCTTGTGCTTAATGTGAGGAAGAGCAACCAGTAATGCAAATGCAAGAAGGAGAGCCACAGCTCTGTCTGTTTAGAGTAGGTTGTAGTAGAGAAGGTGGCCAGGGAAACTGAGTGGGACTTCTCTGGCCACCAGTGTGGGGCTGATGTGGAGACATTTTGCCCCTATTTGCAGGAAAGCTTACTTTTTCAAGTGAAGAGTGTGGCTCACCAGTTGTGATGCACTGGCATGGGTCTTGCACCCTTCTGGGCACATGCAACTCTTTATCCACCTCTTGGCCACACTCTAATGAAAGCCCACCCTGAGACTATCTTCTCCAATTGGCCCAACATAACCCTTTCTCCTTGTAGAGGTGGGAGTGCCTGACATGAATGGGTTCCTCTGAAATAGGAGGCTCCAGAGGTGTGCTGATCGAAAGAGAGATGGGGCTGTGTCACTGTGTGAGGAGAGATAAGAAGCCATGACCAGCCAAAGCATAACTTGTGTGAAAAAGTTCTGTCAGTGCCTCAGGCATTGGGTAGGCAGGCTTCAGCCTTTAACTCTCTGGTAGAGGGAGCAGAAACAGTATTTACCCCTATATGCAGGAAAAGTATGGGCTCACTAAGTTGGGTAGTGTATTTCTCCAATGTCAGTTCACTGGCATGGGTCTGGCAACTTTTTGGGCACACACAGTCATGTATTCAACTCCATGTTCAATCAAGCAAAAAGTCATTCTGAGCCTAACTTCTTCAATCACCTAGACACAGGCTTTTCCCCTCATGCTGGCCCTCAGCCCAAAAGTCTGGTGTAGTGGTTAAAGCATTCTGCTGTCAATCAAAAGGCCAGTGGCTCAAACCCACCAGCTACTCTTTGGAAGAAGGACAAGGCAGTCTACCTATGCAAAGGTCCACCATCCCAGAAAACCCATTAGGCAGTTCCATTCTGTCTATGAGTTGGAATCAGAAGAGTGTTGCTATGATTTGGAATCAACTCAGGAGCAGTAGGCCTCATTTGGTTTACTAATGAATGGTGAGTTATTTCATTCCCTTTCTCTGGCTCCTTCCTAATTCCATGGCCACTTGTATCACTGTAAGTCTGATCTGTTCCCCTGCACATTCCTCTCCCACTTCCCACAAGACTGTAGCTCACATTGAAATCCTCTCAATCTGTCTACACTCCATTTTTATCACCATGTAAGATTCTGTAATTTTTCCCCCTCCTTGTCTCTGTCTGATGCCTCCATGTTTAAAACTGGTTATGCTTTGGCTGGTCATGGCTTCTTATCTCTCCTCACTAAATGACACCACCCCATCTCTCTTTTCAATCAGCACCCAATCTTATTCATTATTTTCTCTTTAGATGGTCAAATTTTTAGAATTATTGTTTGTATCTGTTTCTACTCAGTTTTTCTGGGTATCTGTTGTAAAGGAATTGAGCAGAGTGTGTTAGTAGGACACCATCTGTATCTCCACCCCAACCCACACACACATCCTCCACACCTTCCCTACTCCTCTGAATACTGAAGACAGAATTCCTTTAAGAATATTCATGAGATTCAGTTCTGGAATCTTATTTGCCCACAGAGCTACCCGACAACAAAACAGAAACTAAAAGCTAGGTCATTTACTACTCCATGTGGTAGTTAAGATTGTGAGTCATCTTGGCTGGGCCATGACATTGACTGGCTTAGCATCTAGATGTGATTATTCCCCTGGATGAGATTCCACTTCCATGGTGGAATCTGCTGTAAGCAGTTAACTAGTTGAAGGAGACTTGCCTTCAGAGTGTGGCCTGCTTCTAGTATATAAAGAAAGGATCCTGCACTTGGTTTAGTGTTCATCTCCAGTTCCTGCACTTGACCAATCACCTGCTGTGTTGCCTACCAATCTTGGGATTGTTACCTTTGTAACCTGTGATCCAACAATTTGCCATTTTACCTGCTGATCTTGAATTCATCAGCCTCAGCAACCAGAAACCAACAGCCGTGTGAATCAGTAATTGCCTCCAGCTTGCTCCAGTGGGCCTGGAAGGCAGAGCTAAAGCCTGAGTTGAGATACCTGCACCCAGGTCCTAGAGCTGACACCCTGAATTCAGACTTCTAGCCTCCCTAACTGTAAGAGAATAAATTTCTGTTCTTTAAAGCCATCCATTTGTGGTCTCTCAAAAGAGAGATGGACTTACCTGTCCACAGAGTGAGAAAGCTGAGTGCCTTTGGGCAGAAAGATTCCTGGCACAGTGGGCTGCATTCATGCACTAATTGGTAGAGCTGAAGAGATTTGTAAAACCTTGTTCTGCTTGATCTCATTGAGAGACAAAGGAAACAGGGATTAAAAGCTAAAGAAACAAAGAAGAAGGGAAGCAGAGGTATCTCAGTCTCAAAGGGTAGGACCATGGCCTCCAGGGTTTCAAATGATAGAACCAATAAATCTTCCTAAGTTTCAAAGAGTGAGATCTTCACCAACTTGTTTCTGGAGTGTGGGGCTGCCATGCATGAGGGCCAGTGGGATGGGACCATATCTGCTGCCCAAAAGTAAGGGGTGGGGCTGCCATGTCCAAGGGGCAGAAGAATAGAGCCCTCCAGCCTAAGGGGGTGAGGTTGTCACTCAGATGGACTAGGAGAGTTGGGCTACCCAATGAAGGAGATGTATATAGGTGTCAAGTCGACAAAGTGTGGATTGTGATAGTTAAAGCTGTGTGTCAACTTAGCTGGGCCATGATTTTTAGTGACTTGGCAGCTAGATGTAATTATTCTTCATGATGAGATTGGACATGATATCATCACCTCCATGGTGGAATCAGCTATGAGAGGTAATTAGTTGAAAGAGAGTTGCTTTTGGGGTGTAGCCTCCTTTCAGTATATGTAGATAGAAGGCTACATTTGGTTCAGTCTTCATTTGCAGTTCCTGTACTTTAACCAATGGCCTGATGCATTGCCTGCCGATCTTGGGATTGTTGCCTTCACAGCCTGTGAGCCAACAATCTTCCATTTTACCTGCTGATCTTGGATTCATCATCCTCAGCAGCCAGCAGCTGCATGAATCAGGAGAAGCCTCCAGCTTGCTCCAGTGGGACTGGAAAGCAGAGAGGAAGCACAGGGTCAAGGGACCTCCACCTAGCCCCTAAAACCAGCACCCTGAATTCAGACTTATAGACTCTTTAACTGTAAGAAAATTAATTTCTGTTGTTAAACCATCCATTTGTGGTATTTGTTATGGTAGTACTGGAGAAGTAAGACAGTCTGGATCAAATTTAAGATGGCTTGTTATAACATGTAATAAATATGAATACAAGCAACCATTTTTTATTGGTATATTAAAATCTGTAATGCTATGCCAGCTATATGTACTGATTTATCAAATATTTATAAGTATCTAATATGTATTAAAGAAGAATTCCTGGCTAGTACAAAGGGAGGCTCTGGTAGTGTAGTGCCTAAGGCATTTGACTACTAACCAGAGGGCTGGCAGTCCAAACCCACTAGCCACTCCTTGGAAGGAAGATTAAGCAATCTACTTCCATAGACATACTGCCTCAGAAACCCAAGGAGGGGTCACTATGGGTCATATCTGAATCAACAGCAGTGAGTTTTTTGGGTAGCACATAGTTAATGTGCTTGGCTATTAGCTAAATAATTGAAAATTTGAGTCCACCCAGAGGTACTTCAGAAGAAAGATCTGGCAATCTACTTCCAAAATTAGCCTATGCAGCATAGTTCTGCTCTAACAACATGGTATCATCATTAGTCAGAACTGACTCAATAGCGACTGTTTGTTTCAAATGTGTTAGGTTGCAAGGCTATGGATGAATAATACAAAAATGAATAAATGCAGACTCTGTTCTCAAGGAAATTCAGAGAGTGCAAGCAAGAAATATGTAAATAGATAATGTTATTATAGTATGCCTAGAATTGAATCCACCTCCAGTAAGTCCTAATAACAGGCCTACAAAGTTAGCAAGAGTAGAAAGTATACATCTACTTTGCAAGAAGATATTTAAACTGGGATTTAATGTATATTTAGAAGCTCACAGGCAAATAAAAGGGTTCTGGGCACAAGAAATTATAGGTGTGCAAGCTCTGAAACAATTTGAAGAATTCAAAGGATTTCCAGATGTTAGATATGGCAACAATGTTTAATAAGGTAAGGAGATACAGGGTATGAGGTGGGAAAAACATGTATGAGTATTCTGCAAGGAGTAGGTTGTGATGGCCCTGCAAAGGATACTGACTTTTATTCTTAGGAACCACCAACAGATCATTCAGGGGAGTAAATGGTGTAATGAAAAAAGCACTTTAAAAACAGCTGATTCAGACTTCAGTGTTTGCTGTAGAAAGAAGGTCAAAGAGAGCAGTTTGGAAGCCATTTATATAATCCAGATGCAAGATGCTGAATGTCTAAAAAGGGCCAAAGGCTGGCATCACAGTAAGTAACAGAAAACAACCCAAATTAATTATTACCTTTTTATTGAAACCAAGTACCCAAAAATTATAGACGAGTTAAACTTGAAGGAAACCAAAACAAAACTAATAAAACTTGCACTAATTCAAAGACTATAGGACCATGTTCTCAATACATAAATTGCTTCATTGCCCATGGAGTTCATGGAAGTCTGTAATGCAAACTAAAATCAACAGAATAATGTGTGTGTTACTTCTAATTTTCTTAGTAATTTCTAGAGATGTTCAGTTACTTCCCTCTAGGATTCTCCATTATTTCTTTCACAATTAAAACCAAATTCCTCTGGTGGAACCCCCAAGACTGGCCTTTAGACTCCCTTCAAGCCTCAAATTGATCCCACCTCCAGGAAGTCCTAATAATGGGCCTATAAAGTGAAAAACATACTCTTCCAAATGATCAGCCATACAAGACCCCACACAATGCATCCCAACACACTGCCACCTAGTCAGATCTGACTCACAGTGACCCCTCCTTGGGTTTCTGAGGCAGTATCACTACAGAAGTAGATTGCCAAACCTTCCTTCCCAGGAGTGGCTGGTGGGTTTGAACCACCAGTCTTCTGGTTAGCAGTCAAATGCCTTAGACACTACACCACCCCACAAAAAAAAAAAAAAAAAAAACTTAGGAGGCAGGAATGGGCAGGATAGATGGGCAAGTGGAAACAGGGAACCCAGGGAGGAAGGGGGAAGAATGCTGTTACATTGAGGGCGTTGCAATCAATGTCATGCAACAAAATATATATAAATTGTTTAATGGAAAACTAGTGTGTTCTGTAAACTTTCACCCAAACTACAATAAAATTTTCAAAAAAGAAAAAAAAATCCTATGAAATTCATAAGGCAGTATAATAGAAAAACAAAATAAAATACTGTAATAATTTTGGTTTCAAATTGGTAATAAGTATAATAAAAATAACCCATCCACTTATAAAACAAGTTATTTTACATATTCTATGTATGTTTATTATATTGTTCATCATTTTATCTAAAACGTTCCTCCTGTGGTGTAAGATAACCTCATATTTTTTCAGGTTTATCTTTCTCATTGATTTGTTAATGACAAAGGAGAAATTGCCTTCCAGAAACAGATATAAAATATTATTTGATTTTTGTTTTTAGGATTCCCTCCTTTTCCATCATATAGAAATAACTTAAACTGCATCTTCAATGGAAGCTACCAGTCAAGGTTAAGGTAGTTTAACCATCAGGTCAGAAATTTCAAATCTACCAACCAAAGTGAAATTATCCAGTTTAAAAAAATTCAAACTATCTCAAGCTGTAATTGGGAATATGTGAAGACTATTTACTGAGAAATGAAAAATGAATGTCTTGTGAGATGAGCTAAGTATGATAATGAATCTGCCTTTCTGAAACTGCCTTTCTGTTTGTCCATACTCTGTCACAGAAAACAGAAATGTGCATAGTGTATATGATAAAAAGTTCAATGTAGAATAGAAAAATGAACACTACCTAATTTTTGAAAGGATGCTATTTACTAATTGATATGAAATTCACATAACATAATATTAGCCATTTTAACATGAAAAGTTCAGTACCATTTAATACATTAACAATGTTGTGCAAGTACCACCTTCAACTAGTTCTGAAATATTTCCATCACTCTGTAGTAAAATCCCTTATCCATTAAGCAATTTCTTCTCAATTTCCCCTTCCCCCAACCTTTAGCAACCACCAACCTGTGTTCTGTCTCTATGAATTTATGTATTCTGTAAATTCCACATAAATGAAATCATACAATACTTGTTGACCTTTTGGCTCTGGATTCTTTAACTTAGCATTGTGTCTTGGAGGTTCATTCTCTTAACGGCTGAATAATATGCTATAATTATTAACATATTATTAAAATACCACAATTTATTTATCCATTTAATCATTAGTGGACCTTTGGTTTCTTTCCACATTTCAGCTATTTGTGAATAATAATTAAAAAAAAAGATCCAAAATCACGATCATCGAGTTGTTTCCAAAATATAGCAACCACCATTGGGTTTGCAAGGCTGTAAATCTTTATGGAAGTCATTCATCTAATCTTTCTTCCATGGACCAGCTGATGGGTTTGTACCACTGACCTTCTGGTTAGCAGTCAAGTCCTTTATCCTCTATGCCACCAAAGCTCCTTATTTGTGAATAGTTCTGCTATAAAAAGACACATATGCATATATATGTGTGTGTGTGTGTTTGTATGTATATACACTTGTTTGAATGCCTATTTTCAATTAGTTTCAGAAGAATTAAGATTACTTCTTAATTAATCTTAATTAAGAATTCTTAATTAATCTTAATTAAGAGAATAATTTTTGTGTCATATGGTAATTTTGAGGAATTCACAAATTATTTTCCCAACAGCTGCACCATTTTACATTCACATCAATAATATATAAATATCCTGCTTTCTCCGGAGCTTATTGGCCACTTGTAGATTTTTTTTTTTTTTAATGAAGTGACAATTAAAGTGTTTGCCCATTTTTACATTAGGATATTTGTCTTTTTGTTTTTAAGATGTGAGAAATCCTGATATATTTTGAATATTACACCTTTATCAAACATATGATTTTCAAATATTGTGTGCTATTTTTTCACTTTTTCTTAATGTCCTTTGATGAGTAAATGTTTTAATTTTATTAAATGCCACATTATCTTATTTTTTTTCTTCTGTTACTTATACCTTCGGTGTTGTATCTAAGAACCAATTGTAAATTCAGGTTTATGAAAATTTGTCCCTATGCCTCTTTCTAAGATATTTATGGTTTTACCTCTGATATTTCAGTCTTTGATCCATTTTTAATTATTATTTTTATAATAATATAAAAATGTGTGTGATGTGGGGTGGGGGGGTGTCCAATAACATTACTTTGCATGTAAACATTTAATTGTCCCAGAACCAATGTACATATATATATATATATATATTTATATATATATAGATATTTGTATAAATATAAATATCTATATATATGATATAGATATAATTAGAGACTATTCCATTTCATTTCTTAGCTGTCACTGGAGCTTAGTATGTGGCCAGACTGAAGATATCAAGAGTTCCATGGTATTTCCACCACTTGTCTTCAGTTTGTTGTACTGTGGTGGCTTGCAGGTTGCTGTGAGGCTGAAGGCTATGTCACTGATACTTCTAATACTTGCAGCATCACCCATGATACACAGGTTTCAGCAGAGCTTCCAGACTCAGAAGAAGGAAAGGGTTATCCAATTCTCAAAGAATTGGCCAGTGAAAACCTTATGAATAAGAGTGAAACGTTGTCTGAAATATTATTGAAAAACTTTATGAATAGTCCTGAAACATTGCCTGATTTAGTGCTGGAAGAGGAGCCCCTCAGGTCGGAAGGTACTCAAAATACAACTGGGGAAGAGCTACCTCTTTAAAGTAGAGTTGGCCTTAATGACATGGATGAAATAAAGCTTTTGGGACCTCCATTTGCTGATGTAGCATTAATCAAAATGGGAGGAAATCACTGCAAACATCCATTAATAATTGGAACATGGAATGTATGAAGTATGAATCTAGGAAAATTGAAAGTGGTCCAAAATAAAATGGAATGCATAAAGATCAATATCCTAGTTATTAGTGAGCTGAAATGGACTCGTTTTTGCCATTTTAAACCAGACAACCATATTATCTACTATTCTGGGGATGACAAATTGAAGAGGAATGGCATGGCGTTCTTCATCACAAAGAATGTTTCAAGTTCTATCATAAAGTACAATGCTGCCAGTGATAGGATAATAACCATACTCTTACAAGGAAAACTAGCTAATATAATTATTATTCAAATTCATGCACCAACTAGTAAAGACAAAGACAAAGAAGTTGAAGATTTTTACCAACTTCTGCAGTCTGAAATTGACCAAACATGCAATCAAGATGTGTTGATTATCACTGGTGATTGGAATGCAAAGGTTAGAAACAAAGAAGAAACACCAGTAGTTGGAAAAATATGAGCTTGTTAATAGAAATGACACTAGAGATCACATGATAGAATTTTATAAGACCAATGACTTATTCATTGCAAACACCTTTTTTCAACAACATGAACAGCAACTATATATGTGGTCTTCACCAGATGGAATACACAGGAATCAAATCAAATACATCTGTGGAAAGAGGCAATGGAGAAGCTCAATATCTGCAGCCAAAACATTGCCAGGATCTGATTGTTTAACAGACCATCAGTTGTTTGTATATAAGTTCAAGCTGAAGCTGAAGGTAATTAAAACAAGTCCATGGAAGCAAAAAAAAAAAAAAAAAGTACCTTGATTACATCCCACCAGAATTTAGAGACCTTCTAAAAAATTGATTTGATGCATCGAGCACCAATGACCAAAAACCAGAGGAATTATGGGATGACATCAGGAACATCATCCATGAAGAAAGCAAAAGGTCATTTAAAAGACAGAAATGGAAGAAAAGACCAAAATGGATGTCAGGAGAGACTCTGAAACTTGCTCTTGAATGGAAAGTAACTAAAGCAAATGGAAGAAATGAAAAGATAAAACAGCTGAACAGAAGATTTCAAAGTGCAGCTTGAGAAGACAAAATTAATTATTATAATGAAATTTCCAAAGACCTGGAGTTAGAAAACCAAAAGGGAAGAACAGCCTCAGCATTTCTCAAGCTGAAAGAACTGAAGAAAGAATTCAATTCTTGAGTTGCAATATTGAAAGATTCTATGGGCAAAGTATTGAATAATGCAAGGAAACATCAAAAGAAGATGGAAGGAGTACACAGAGCCACTGTACCAAAAAGAATTAGCCATTGTTCATCTGTTTCAGGAGATGGCATACGATCAAGAACCTATGGTACTGAAAGAAGAAAGTGAAGTTACATGGAAGGAACTGGCAAAGAACAAGGCTCCAGGAATTGACAGAATACAGAGATATTTCAACAATCGATGCCATGCTGGAGGCATTTATTCATCTCTGCCAATAAATTTGGAAGCTACCTGGCCAACTGACAGGAAGAGATCCATATTTGTACTCATTCCAAAGAAAGGTAAATCCCACTCAAGGTGGAAATTATTGAACAGTATCTAACATAGCATGCAAGTAAAACTTGCTGAAGATAATTCAAAAATGGTAACAGCAATATATTAACAGAGAACTTCCTGAAATGCAAGCTGGATTCAGAAGAGGATATGGAATGATGGATATTATTGCTGATGTCAGATGGATCTTGGCAAAAGCAAAAAATACCAGAATGATGTTTGTTTGTGTTTTACTGATTATGCAAAAGCACTGAATTTTGTGGATCATAACAAATTATGGCTAACAATGAGAAGAATGTGTATTCCAGAACACTTAACTGTGGTCAAGGGGAACCTATATATAGATGAGGAGTCTTTCTTTCAAACAGAAAAAGAAGATACTGCATGCTCTAAAATCAGGAAGGAAGTGTGCCAGGGTTGTATCCTTTCACCATACTTATTCAATCTGTATATGGAGCAAATACTTTTAGAACTTGTACTCTATGAAGAAGAACATGGCATCAGGATTAGAGGTAAATTCATTAACAACCTGCAATATGCAGACAACACAACCTTACATGCTGAAAGTGAAGATGACTGGAAGCACTTACTGATGAAGATTAAAGACTACACTCTGCAGTATGGATTACACCTCAACATAAAGAAAATGAAAATCCTCATAACATGGCCAATTAGTGGCATCGTGACAAATGGAGAAAAGGCTGAAGTTGTCAAAGATTTCATATTGCTTGATTTCATAATCAACACCAATGGAAGCAGCAGTCAAGAGATCAGAACACACATTGCACTGGACAAAGGTGCTGCAAAAAGACCTCTTTAAAATGCTGAAAATCAAAGATGTCATTTTGGAAGTGTAAGGTGTGATAACCCAAGTCATGGTGTTTTCAATCACCTCATATGCATTTGAAAACTGGACAATTAATAAGGAAGGCCAAAAAAAAGTTGATGCTTTTGAGTTGTGGTGTTGGCAAAGAATACTGGAAGTTCCATGGACTGCCAGAAGACCTAACAGGTCTGTTCTGAAAGAAGTGCAGCCAGAATGCTCCTTGGAAGTAAGAATATCCAGACTTTGTCTCACTCACTTTGGTCATGTTGTCTGAAGGGATCGTTCTCTGGAGTAGGATATCATGCTTGGTAAAGTGGAGGGTCAGCAAAAAAGGGGAAGACACTCAGGGAGATGGATTGATGCAGTGGCTGCAATGATGGGGTTGGATATAGTAAATATTGTGAAGCTGGCCCAGCACCAGGTGGTGTTTCGTTCTGTTTTACATAAAGTCACTATGAGTCAGTCAACTCGATGGCACCTGACAACAACAACAACATGATATTTAGGAAGAGACAATATCTACTTCCTGTTGATCTGCTGAGGTCCAAGAGAGAAGCTCATTTAGAGGACTGGTAAAATGGGACAACAGACCACAGAGGTAACTCCTAAGCATGAGAAGTTATGAAACCAATTGTCCTAATCCTACCACAAAACTTATATTATGTTATGGAACAACCTTACTCACCTCATCCCCAGCCATGGGTCAGAAAAGATAGAAGTTGCTTTTCTTGGATTATTCTATGTTCTGCCTGGAAAATCAAAACAAGGATTTTATTTTAGCATCTTTCTTTTTCTTTTTGAGAGGAGATGAGAAAATGTGAGCTTGAGTTTTCCCAAACTTGCTGACCCTTTCTACTTTAACAACCATCATATCCTTTTCTAAAAATTGTCCTTTCCTAATCACGTGTCATAAGTAAGCAAGCCAACTTCTCCTAAGTAAGCAAGCCAAAGCCTCACCATCTCTGCTTCTAAGGGCATTCTGATTGTATTTCTTCCAAGATTGCTTAGTTCAAACTTCTGTCATAAAAAAGTATAATGTATATACTTTGTTAACACTACTATTTGAATGTTTCAATTCTTCTGTTGTTTTCTTTTATTTTTCCAACTTTCACATGCATATGAGGCTATTGAGAAGATCATGTCCTTTGTCAGGTGCATCTTAGTTATCAAAGTGATATCTTTCCTTTAAAATCTTAAAAAATCTCAAATCTCAAAGTAGATTTGCCCAAGATAATGCCTTTAGTTAATAGATAAGACTTGAGGAAAACATGGAAGAAAATGAGATAAAAATTATCCCATATAACTTCCAAAAGAATAAGGGAGTAGATGGTATTGAACTGGCCTGACCTCTTCATCATGCTATTTTTGAAAATAGTGTCCTTCTCAGGTCTCAAAAGCTTGTGAGTGGGCCATCTGAGGTGCCACTATTTGTAGATACCAGTTCGGAGCAAAAAAGAGTGAAGAAATTCAAAGGTAACAATTAGTCCAAAGGACTAATGGACCAAGCAAACCTCAGTCTCCCATGAAAACAGATGAACTAGATGGTTCCCAGCTAACATGGCTGATTACTCTGAAAAGAATCACAACAGAAGATTCCAGATAGAGTGGAAGAAAAATGTGGAACAAAACCTAAAATCATAAAAAGAAGACCAGGCTTACTTGTTTGACAGAGAGAGTGGAAGTTCCAAGACTATAGCCCTTAGTCATCCTTCCAGCGTGACACTGAACTTACCTCAGTGGCTCAACTTTCATCCAAACAGTAGACAGGACTAGAAGGTGAACAGTAACACTAGGGAGGTACACATTCCTTAGAACAATCAACCATGCAAGATCAAGAAGGCAATTTGCCCACGGAGAAAGCTCAGAAGGTAGGAAGGGATAGTAAAGAAGGACAAATAGAAACAGGAAACACAAGGTAGAAGTGGGAAACTGCTATTACATTGTGGAGATTGCAATCAATATCACAAAAGAAATTGTGCATGAATGGTTGAATGGAAAACTAATTTGCTTTGTAAAATTTCACCCAAATCATAATTTGTTGTTGTTAAGTGGCATCGAGTCAATCCAGACTCACAGCAACTTTATGTACAACAGAATGAAACACTGCCTGGTCCTGTACCATCCTCACAATCCTTGTTATGCTTGAGCCCATCTTTGCAGCCACTGTGTCAATCCATCTCATTAAGAGTCTTTCCTGTTTTCACTGACCCTCTACTTTACCAAGCGTGATATTCTTCTCCAGAGAATGGTCCCTTCTGACCATATAACCACATGAAATGAAGTCTGGCCATTCTTGCTTATAAGGAGAATTTCTGATGCATTTCTTCCAAGACAGATTTATTCATTCTTCTGGCAGTCCATGATATTTTTAGTATTCTTTGCCAACACCACAATTCAAAGACATCTATTCTTCTTTGGTCTTCCTTATTCATTGTCCAGCTTTCACATGCACATGAGGCTAATTGGCTTGCATTACTTAGGTGCACCTTGATATTCAAAGTGACATCTTTGATCTTCAACACTTTAAAGAGATGTTTTGCAGCAGATTTGCCCAGTGCCATATGACATCTGACTTCTTGACTTCTGCTTTCATGAGTGTTGATTGTGGATTCAACTAAAATGGAATCT
This sequence comes from Orycteropus afer afer, assembly GCF_000298275.1. Lineage (NCBI taxonomy): Eukaryota > Metazoa > Chordata > Mammalia > Tubulidentata > Orycteropodidae > Orycteropus > Orycteropus afer. The sequence goes on from NW_006921678.1 coordinate 2,510,081, forward strand.
TTGACAACTTCAATCTTTTCTCCAATTATAATGATGTCGCTTATTGGTCCAGTTGTGAGGATGTATATAATTCAATCATATTCAAGTCATAATGCAAAATTTAAAAAGAAAATGGTGTCCTTCTTACATGGAAAGGCAGAGAAATACAGTCTCAGATAAAAATCCTACTCCACAGGTCTTTATATGAACTACAATACATCTCAAGGGAATAAGCTTCCCCTTCGCTTTTAAGTATAACATTAAACAATATTTTCTTCTCTTTGGCACAAAAAAAAACCTGAATTTCAATTCATTTATTCCTTATGATTGAAATGGGGAAAGAACATCTTGTGCACAGAAATTGACATTTATTAAATGGCATATATATACTTTACACATGTTCTCTTTTTTGTTCTTTGCAATAATCTGAATGGATAGGTGTTATTACTCAAGTGATAACAAAACTAAAGCTGAAAGAGATGTTGGAATCATGGACAGAATCCAAATCCTTTTCTCTCACATGCCAAAGGTCATCTTATTCCCCTTATGTCATGTGTTTTTATTATAAAAAATATAAATCTTAGAGAAATAATATTTTCACAAGTACCTTATGTACCTGAGAAAGGATAGGATAGTAACCCTTAGAACATGTTTCATGAGTAATATTTCTTATATAAAACATCTCGTAGATAATGGGTCTTGTCTTAGTTACCTAGGGCTATCATAATAGAAATATGTAAGTGGATAAATACAAAGAACAGCAATTTATTTGATTACAGTTCAGGAGACTAGAAGTCAGAATTTAGGGGGACTCTATGAGGAATTCTTCTCATGTTTATTTCCACTTCTAGTAGCTGCCAGCAATCTCTTTGCTCTGGAAGAAGATACAGCAATAGACCTTTTTGATATGACTGGCCTGGAGATGGATGCATCAGTCTTCTCATAATAGACTCAAGAACTGTGAGATGCTCACTGAGGTCCCTGTGGAAATGCCGGCAGCATGACCTACTAGATTACCTATAAAAACTCACTGCCCTAGAGTCAGATTGGACTCATAGCAACACCACTTTGGGTTTCTGAGGCAGTATCACTATGGAAGTAGATTGCCCAAACTTCCTTCTGAGGAGTGGCTGCTGAGTTCCAACCGTGAGCCTTCTGGTTAGCAGTCTTAGGTGTAGCCTTAGGCACTAAGCCACCAGAGCCCCCAGATTACCTGCTGCGTGAAGCTAATATTATTCTACACTAAAGTTCATACAAAAGGTAGTGGCTATATATGTGTGATGGTGATATTTTCCCACATTTCTTGTTGAGGCTTACTAAAATAAATGCTGACTCTCCAGAAAAAGAAGTTGGTCATTGAATAGCTGATAGTAGACACTAAACAAACATTAAATCCAGGAAAAAATTAAAACTTAAATACATTTTAATTAGCTATTTTGTGACAAAATTTTTATTTGCAATGTTAAGAAAACATCTCTCCTTTAAATTTATGCTTTCCTGTCTCTTACTTTATGTCTACTACCAACTATAGCTAAACATGTAACTGAAGAAAGACATGTTCTTTCTACCACCTCTGAACACTTATTTCAAGGTGTCAATGCAAATGACTTGGAAGGAAGATGGGGCAATCTACTTCCATAGTGATACTGCCTTGGAAACCTAAGGAGGAGTCACTATGAGTTGGGTCCCACTCGATGGCACATAACAACAACAATGCAAATGAAGTGTTCAATTAGATAACAGTATAGTAATTGAAAAGAGAGTAACATCAACTAAGATTCTGGATAATTAACCCTTGAATAGGTAGTGCATGACATGAAGACTAACATAATAAGCTTTATTTATATATTTTTTTTCCTACAAATTCCACACCCTTTCATATACTTCTCACCAGCCTGACAAATTAAATAGAAAATATTACTATTTTAACAATGGAGTATATGAATAATAGAGATTGAGTAACCGCAATTATGACTCAGATCAGTCAGAAGCAACTAAATTTAATGTTTTTATATCTGTCATTAAACAAAAAGCAAATGGGTAGTAGAACCTGGCTAGCTCTTCCCTGTTTCCTATTTCTTCTTGGGCACATAGCAGAGATTCATTTCTCACCCTCTTTTATTGTAAAGTGCAGCCATGAGACAAAGCCCTTCAAGAATGGAACTATTTGGCACAACCACTAAAACCCTTGTCATGTAATCTTCCATTAACATTTTCCATCTGCCAGGTGAATGAAATAAGCTCTGAAGTCCTAGAAGAGGGAAGATACAAAATGGAAGGAGAGTCTCGGTACCAGAAATATCTGCATTGGACAATTCTGTGAGTAAAAAGTATAATATTATTTCAGCCACTGAAATTAAAGACTTACCTTTTTATCAGCTAGCCTACTCTGATAATACAAATATATATATATATATATATATATATCCAAAAACCAAACTCACTGCCCTTGAGTCAGATCCAACCCATAGCAACCCATTCTTGGGTTTCTGAGGCAGTATCATTACGGAAGTAAGTAGATTGCACAACCTTCCTTCCAAGGAGTGGCTGGTGGGTTTGGATCTCCAGCCTTCTGTTCTGGTTAGCAGTCAAATGCTTTAAGCACTATTCCACCAGAGTTCTCTCTCTCTCTCTCTCTCTCTCTCTATATATATATATATATATATATATATTTTAATCAAATTATTGTTTTAAACTACAGCCTCCCCATTTGCTGCCAATGATTCAATCTCACACCAATCTTGCTAATTTTGATATCTTGTTTATCAATTGAAATTGTATGTCACCTCTCTGCTGTGTCTTTCATATGTCAAGTGACACAACTCAGGTCTCCAGAAATCACTGAAAGCTCACAGTAAATACCTTACAGTCTTCTGTCCAATCTGTGATGCTGGTGATGCTAGGAAAAAGAAAGCAAAATCTTAGGAAACAAGTGTTTTTTATTTTCCTTTTCTGGTTTACAGAATATTACTACAACATTTTTTTTCGTTGTTGTTGTTATTTTTCTGTATAAATTCAGCTTTTCTTTTGCTTATTTTATTTTAAAATATATTTATGACTTCTTTTGAAATGCACAGTTGACATCAAAATACTAATAAATGCACAGTATTTGACAATGCAAAGTAAACTTGTCTCATAAAATGTTGGGATTCAATTATATTCCTATTTTGTTGAAGTATGATCATAGCCTAATAGAAAGGCATACCTTATGTACTTTTTAACATTTCTCTTTTGACTTTATAATCAACATAATTGTGGGTTAGCTTAAAATTATGCTGTCTACATTGAATTTAGGAAAACTGAATGGTATTTGTAGCATCCATATCTTAGCATGGGTTGCAAAAATGTTGTGGAAGATAAGTTAAAAAGTTTGGCTATGAATTTTAGGAATAAATGTTATAATTATTTTCTGTTGGACCGAGTTTGTTTGCCACCCTTGTGTCCATTCATTCCTCACTGCTACTTGACTAATCGTGAACAATTGAGAAGAGAAACAGTAACTCGTTGCTTAGGAGCAATTATCAGTGTCACCTGAGAAAATAAATATGAGAAATACAGTTCCTTCTACATATTTTTAACCATGTGTTAAAAATTTGTGCTGCCTCAAATTACTCCTTTCCAAATTCAGAGATTTACACTGTATCTTTGAAAAGAGCATAGACTATCTGTCCCGTGGAAACAGATGCATACATGCACACACACAAGTGTAGAATAAAACAGAAGGGGCATGAATTGCTTAAGAAAATTTCAATTAATGAACAACAAGATGTGTTGAAAACATTGTTATGTCAAGTTGATTGGCTCTAAATTTATCAGTGGATTTTCCATTATGTCAAAAATCATGTTTTTTCCAGGTTTGGAAAATGTTGTATGCTATTTAAACATCTTTTCCTTTATATTCTCAAAAGTGACTAAAGCCCTTTAAAAAGAGAAAGCAGATGTGGGTGAAAACAAAGCTTGTAGATAGAGCCAGGAGGGGATATAAATAGAAATTAATAACAATAACCAGAATAGCTAGATGGTACCTGGGTACCACTGCCAACCACTCAGAAAGGGATCAGTATAGGAGATCTTGGATATACTAGGAGAAAAATGTGGAGCAAATCAAAATCCTAAAAAAAGAAAAGAACAGACTTACTCATGTGATAGAGACTGGTGAACCTTCTAAGACTCTGGACCCTACTCACCCTTGGGCCTAAAATTGGATTACTTCTGTGCCTTCTAGACAAATAACTGTATAATATAGGCCTTCAAACACCCCAAAATGGCTCCTGCTTCAACATCCTAAATTTTTTGTACTCCCTTTCTTTGTCTTCCCCTCCCTACACATTCCTGAGGCAGCCAGCTTACAGCCACAGATGCCAGCATCTTATCAGGAAGGACAACAAACTTAAAAAAACTTATTATTGGGCAGAACACCTTACAATGCCCTCGGAGGGGGGCTAACCACCTGCACTGGCCAGCAGCCAAACTAGTCTGTCTACTTATGCAAGCCTGCTAACATTATCTCATACTAGTATAAATATTAGCAAAACAAAAGGGAGAGTGCAGACCTCAAGAGACTGGACCCGCTGAACTCTGCTGGATGCAAGGCTGCTTTTCCATAAGATCCCTTAATAAACTCAATGCCTTTTAGAGTGACTCCAGGTCAGTTTTTCTGTCTTTCTGGACAAAGTTTTTCTGAGGTATTGCCCTCTTGAGTCTGAACCAAGACAACGATAGACAGATCTGCAAGGTGAACATTTACCCCAGGCAGGTACACTTCTTAGAGCAATCAACTATGGGCGATCAGGAGGGCAGCATTTTTGCACAGGGAGAAAGCTCAGAAGGCAGGAACACATAGGAAAGAAGGACACAGGGAAAATGTAACCACAGGGAATCCAAAAAAAAAAAAAAAATGTTAGGTTTATTTTGGTGATGTGTTGAAAAGGAAAGTGAGCAATTTAGAAGCTGAATATGGTGGGGAGGAAAGGTACTGGGTAACATAAATGTTTAGAATAAGGAGAAATATGGGGAATGGGAACTTCTGGTCTGGAAGCTTGGAGTTATTGTCAAATTACTCGGAGTTATTTCTACCACTGACAGGAAAGGCCACTGAGTCATGCATTTGTGCACTGTACAAAGGCATCAAACTACAATGGAGAGAAAATTCCACCCATATTCTCCTCATCTGTCAAGGAATTCTGGAATCAGCTTGTATCACCAGAGAGATGTCTTTGATTTTATATACACACAGTTTTGCTAGATGTATTGCATGCATGTGAGGATCTATCTGTCCTCTAGAGAAATTTTTATAATTCTCATAAAAGTGCATCTAAACTGGAAGAGACCTTAAAAATTGTTGAGTTAGCCTGAGCACTAGGGATTCTAAATTTCAGGAATAGCATATGCACAGTATGTGGTTGGTTGCATAGCAACAATTTGAAAAGCACTGTAATTAATCACCAGATATGAGTCTAGTCCCAACCTCACCATCACTAATGAATCTGTCTCACAGCTTCCTCATCAAAAGCATAGAGATGCTGCCTTCTAACCTATAACAAAGTATAATTATATGCATCAAATGATATTAAATGATGGCATCAAAACTGTAAAGTATTATGGACATCTGAGTTATTAATTTATGTGCTATCATAGAAGAAGTTGTTGTTATATGCCGTCAAGTCGGACCTGACTCATAGCGACCCCTCCTTAGGTTTCTGAGGCAGTATCACTACAGAAGTAGATTGTCCCATCTTCCTTCCGAGGAGTGGCTGGTGGGTTTGAACCGCCAGCCTTCTGGTTAGCAGTCAAGTGCCTGAGGCACTACGCTACCAGAGCTCCTTCATAGAAGAAAAGATACAAGTAAATTTAGAAGGGTAAAGACAACCTTTACTTGGATATTATTTGTGAGCTAGTAGGATAAGATAAAAGGCTAAAGCAAAGTAAAAGCTTTTAACTGCATATATCTCTCAAAGGCTCCAGGAATGGAATACCCAATGAGATGTTTCAACAAACAGACACATCACTGGAGGTATTCACTTATTTATGACAAGAAATTTAAGGGACAGCCACTTGATCAATCAAATGGAAGCCCATTCTAAAGAAAGGTGATCCAAAAAAATGCATAAATTATGGAATAATATCATTAATCTCATACACAAATAAAATTTTGCTGAAGATAATTCAAAAACAGTTGCAGCAGTACATTGACAGAGAACTGTCAGAATTTCAAGCCAGATTCAGAAGAGGGCATGGAATGAGAAATATCATTGTTGATGTCAGATAGATCTAAAAGCAAATATATACATATATCAGAAAGATATTCACCAGTTTTTATTGACTATAGTAAGGCATAAGGAGCTCTGGTGGTGTGGTCCCTAAGGCATTTGACTGTTAGCTAGAAGGTTGACGGTCTGACCAACTTGCTACTCTACAGAAGGAAGATGAGGTTATCTACTTCTATAAAGATTCACCACCTTGGAAACCCAATGGGGATTACTATGACTTTGAATCTACTCAGTGGCAGTGGGTAACAGAAGGTATACCAAGTCATTAGACTGTGTGGATCATAACAAATTCTGGATAACATTGTGAATAATAGAAATTCCAGAACACTTATTTGTGGTCTTGAGGAACTTATACAAAGACAAAGAGACAGTCATTCAAACAGAACAAGGGGGTTATGCATGGTTTAAAATCAAGAAAAATGTGTGTCAGGGTTGTATTCTTTCACCATAATTATTCAATCTGTATGCTGAGCAAATAATCCAAGAAGCAGGATTATATGAAAAAGGATGTCACCTTAGGTTTGGTGAAAGACTCGACAACCTGCGATATGCAGATGACACAATCTTGCTTGCTGAAAGTGAAGATGACTTGAAGAACTTACTGATAAACATCAAAGACCACAGCCTTCAGTATGGATTGCACCTCAACATAAAGAAAACAAAAATCCTCACAACTTTACCAGTGAGTAATATCACGATAAATGGGGAAGATTGCAGTTGTCAGGGATTTAATTTTATTTGGATGCACAATCAACACTCACGGAAGCAGCAGTCAAGAAATTAGACATCATATTGCACTGGGCAAGTCTGCTGCAAAAGACCTCTTTAAAGTAAGTGTTGAGGAACAAAGATCTGTTCAAAACTAGGGCTGGATAAATGAAGGAATTGTCGTATTTTTCAGAGCAATTTTTATTTTATTTCAATTGTACCCCTCCTACTTCATTAATTAAATTGTACATAAATTTGATTCCTTTCTATAAAATTAAATAATTCTAAAAAATATTAGAACGATTTCCTAATTAATCTTCCTTAGTTCTAGCTTTGGCTCTTTCCAATTCACCCTTTAACATCTACCAAAATGATCATTCTAAAATGAGAATTGAATCATTTGTCTCTCCTGATTAAAATATTTCCCAACGAAGTTTTATTGCCTAAGTAAATGCCAAGTTATTTAGTAGACATAAAAGGCTCTCTCCTTGATTTTACCTCTAACTTCATTTCCATCTCATCATGCCAAGCAGCCCAAGATAGCATTTTATACTCCAGCCACACTGAACCCCTTTTAGTTTCCTGCATAAAATGCCCTGAACCACATTTTATTACATGGGCTGTTCAAAATGCCTAGAATATTCTCCTGTCTTCTTTTCTGCCTGCAAAAGTGTTGTTTGTCTTTCAAAACACAGCTTAGCTATTACCATAAGCTCACAGTTCAGTTTCACTTTTCTCTTCTCTATGCTTTCTTTATACCTTTGTATATTTTTAATTTTGTATTTGTAGGACTGTGCAGTAACTATTCACTACCCACTGCTGTTGAGTGGGATCGGACTCACAGCGACCCCTCCTTGGGTTTCCAAGGTGGTAACACTATGGAAGTAGAGTGCCCAACCTTTCTTCCGAGGAGTGGCTGGTGGGTTTTAACTGCCAGCTATCTGTTTAACACTCAAATTCCTTAGGCACTACACCACCAGAGCTTCCAGCTGTTCACTAGATAGTTAATTTCTTAAAAGTGAGAACTACATACTTTTTTTTTTTTTTCTAGTGCCTGGTACAATGCTTTATACATTAAAGGTAGCCCATAAATCATTTATAAATGAGTCAATAATATGCCACTATTAGTATCTCACTTTGTATTCTAGTACCGACTAAATCTGTTTACCATGTGCTCCCCCCTAATGTCAGGATCTCCATTATTGTTCTCATTCCCGACCTAAGATTCTCTATCATTTTTTCCCAAACACACTAATCATCTCCAAACTGATTTCTTGATTGCCTAGAACTGATTCTATTATTGCATGAGATATATATATGTATGTGTGTGTGTGTGTGTGTGGCTTTTTCTTCAGTAACAAAGCTTAAAATATATATATGTATATGTGTGTGTGTGTGTGTGTGTGTGTGACTTTTTCTTCAGTAAGAAAGCTTAAAATATTCTCCTCATCTGTCAAGTAACATTAAATGAGGGCTGCTGGTTGGCTACAGGACTGAGAGAGATACAAAAGAAGTTGATCTGTGCACCTAATTCCAGGATTAAAGCAGAATGAGCAATCTTTATACAGAACGTGCTGTTCTTTAGTGAAAAATGGCAAGAACAAGAGAAAATACATCAACTACAATATCAAATTCAAAGTTTCTGCTCAGATGCACTTATGTTCATTAGAGAGCAAGTCACATACCCAAGCCTGAAAATAGGTCAGGGAAATATCTTCCACTCTCCCTATAGGAAACCATGACAAAAGCAAAGATAAATAAATTGAACAGAATTCAAAGAGTAATCTATTTGCTCCCCAGCTAGCCTAACAGCACATCTACCACCTTGTTGTCTTTCCCCAATGCTTTTTCTCTAGTTTCAGAGTATGGAGCAGCTGAACAAGCTCAGTAACTGAGCAGCCATGTGATAGAGGAAGAGCTTATTATCCCCTTTCTGCGTGTGCACACAGAATGTATGAACAGTTCTCTTCTCACCCTATTCTCTCAACTTTGGATAAAGGACCAGTAGTGAACCTTTTTTCCTTTCTCACAAGGAAGAGAAAGGGGTATATGCTAGCTTCTTTGAACATTCCATAAACACTGTCTCAACACTCAGCACTGCTCCTGTATTGCCCATGGTGATGACTGACAGGTTACTTCGGTTTCTTTCACATCTGGGACACATCAGCTTATTCCAAAAGCAGAGACTTCTTTAAAACAAACTGAAGAATGTAATAACTGCTTTCATCAGGCATCCCACTATAATCCTTAAACAATTTGGTACTAGAAGTAGACAGGATAAATTCTCCATCAGTAACTTATATTATATTTGTTGGTGATATTCTCCTAAGATAGGGATATTATTTGAAAAAATCAAATGCAAATTTAAATATACTCATTGTACATATTCAATCCTTTGTCAGAGGAACTACTTCTCCATAATGTTTAAAAATCCTGCTGCTGCTTAAAATTCCTCTTGTGATTTAGTTTCTAAAGTGTTGTTGTTGTTGTTATGTGTCATTGAGTCAGACCCGACTCTTAGTGACCCCTCCTTGGGTTTCCGAGGCAGTATCACTACGGAAGTAGATTGCCCCATCTTCCTTCTGAGGAGTGGCTGGTGGGTTTGAACCGCCAGCCTTCTGGTTAGCAGTCAAGTGCTTTAGCCACTATGCTACCAGAGCTCCCAGTTTCTAAAGTAGGGTCAGGTTTATCAATAAAATGATTCCGGTGCAGTAGTTTCACATCTAGGAAAAAATAACTAGCAATTAGATTTCTCTTTGGGTATTCTCACAAACTCTCACAATGAGCAACAGCTCCTTGGATATTCTCACAAACTGTTACACACAAGAATTTTCAGTGAATATCATAATGGAGGTGGGAGGAATTAGTGACTAAAAATGAAATCTTGACAGAATATTAGCCTTGTCATTATTCAATAGTTTTAACAAGATCATACATGTGTCAATATTATAGACCTGTTTCAAACAAAGAATGAGACTGAGGAATAGAGATTCATTCACCATTATTTTCACTAACAAAGTAAGTTGCAAAAGGAGCTCGGAATGGGACTGAAACACAGATATATAGTCACTCTTCTAGTCTTTAAATAGTGCTCAAATACTGACAGTTCTAGAGGAAGTTCTTATAAAATATTCAAAAAGCATGTAGAACTTTTTTTAAGCACAACATCAATTAATACTTTTAAGACATCAACAATATGCTTATTACTTGAATTTAAGTGAAAATATGTCCATTCATGATGGACTACAGTACAATATCCTAAAGATAATTTCTGTGTAATGTGTCTTATTTTATTTTCTAATTTCCTCTAAATGCTATTTCACTGAATCACAGCTCTTAATAGCAATGTTCCATAATTTTGTAAGACAAATGTGCATATCTAGAACAGACACATTTGAAAATACTTTTTGAAATGGAATAGAATTTAAGAGCAAATAAATCAAACTACCAAATGAGGTGATGTTCCTGAAGAGTGCTTAGGATAATCTTCATTCTATATTATTACCATATGTGGAAGTAGTTAGAATCACAACTTTCAAGATCCTAACCTTTAAAATTTTACAGTAGATCACATAAAAAAATTGAAGCATGATGCATTAATTGTATGACAGGGTTTTCTCAAGATTTTAAGCTATATTGTTGTTAAACTCAAAAAAATACCAAACTCACAGTCATCAGTCAATTCTGATTCATAGCGACCGCCTTTGAGTTTCCGAGGTAGTAAGTCTTTATGGAAATAGATTTCCCAGTCTTCTTTCCACGACACTCTGGTTAGCAGTCAAAATGCCTTAGGCACTACACCACCAGCTCTCCGTGTTGAGTGTTGAGATGCCCTCAAGTCGGATCCCTCTCATAGCAACCTATGTACAACAGAATGATACACTACCCAATTCTACACCAGCCTCACAATCCCTGCTATGCTTAAGCCCATCCTTATACTTATAGACACTGTGTCAGTTCATCTCACTGAGAGACTTCCCCTTTTTTGCTGACTTTCCACTTTACCAAGTATGATATCCTTCTTCAGGTAAAGGGCCATTCTGATAACATGACCAAAGTAGGTGAGACAAAAATCTGGCCATTCTTGCTCCCAAGGAGCAGCCCAGCTATAGTTCTTCCAGGATACATAGGTTAGTTCTTCTGGAAGTCCATGGTATTTTCAGTATTCTTCACCAACACCACAATTCAAAGACATCAATTCTTCTTCAATCTTCTGTCTTCTTTGGTCTTCCTTATTTATTGTCCAGCTTTCACATGCATATGAGGTTATCGACAACACCAGGCCTGAATTAAGCACACCTTAATCTTCAAAGAGATATCTTTGCTCTTCAGGATTTTAAAGAGGTCTTTTGCAGCATATTTCCCCAGTGCTGATTTCTTGACTGCTCCTCTGGTGGTTTAGTGCCTAAGACATTTGACTGGTAATCAGAAGACTGGTGGCTCACATTCATCAGCCACTCCTCAGAAGGAAGTAATCTACTTCCATAGAGATACTGCCTCTGAAACCCAAGGAGAGGTCGCCATGAGTCGAATTGACTCAATGGCAGTGAGTTTGTTGTTTTGGTTTGCTTCCATTGATGTTGATTGTGGAACCAAGTAATATGAAATCTTTGACAAGTTTAATCTTTTCTCCATTCATCATGATGCTGCTTATTTGTCCAGTTGTGATATTTTTTGTTTTCTTTATGTTGAAGTGTAATCCATACTACAGATAGTAGTCTTTAATCTTCATCAGTTAGTGTTTCAAGTCATCTTCATTTTCAGCAAGCAATGTTGTATCATCTGCATATTGCAAGTTGTTAACGAGTCTTCCTCCAATCCTGATATTATATTCTCCTTCATATAGTATAGCTTCTAAGATTATTTGTTCAGCATAGAGATGGAATAAGTATGGTGAAATGATACAACCCAGTAGCACTTTCATCTTGATTTTAAACCATGCAGTATCCCTTATATGTATGTCAAAAACCAAACTCATTGCCCTCGAGTGGATACTGATTCATAGTGATCCCCTTTGGTTTTCTGAGGTGGTAAATTTTTACAGAAATAGATTGCCCAGTCTTCCTGGCAGCAGGGTGGCTGGTGGCTTTGAACTGCCAAACTTCTGGTTACCAGTCAAATACTTAGGCACTATACCACCAGAGCTCCTGATGTATGTCTGTAGATATACATAAATCTTAGAAAGACCTACTTTTCAGTCTTCCACATATGAAAACTTCATAATGTTCATCATGGTTTGAGAGATTATCTTAAAAAAATAAATTTTATTCCTATAAGATTGAGGAATAGGCAGACAAGTGACACTGACCCTCTTCAACAAAGAGAAGAAAAACCAATTGACGGAGACACAGAAGATAATGCTGGAACCCTGAGCTTTGAAAGGAACCATAGAGAAGTGGATTAGGCACCAACTAGTGGAAAAACTTGAATGAAAACAGTGAGTACGGAGATAGTCAGAGCTGTGAACTGTCAGCTACTCTGACAAGACCAACAGTGTGAATATTTACAAGTGGGGTTAGGACCTGAGAATTGACCTAAAGATCAGTCCCAGTCACCAAGGGCTGCAGCAACAACTGCTCTGGTGGCCTATGACTAGGAAGGGAAACAGCAAAGAGGGAGACAATCTGAGCTATGGACTTTGCTGTCCAGAGGGCGCAGACATTTTGATTGTTTACAAGTGGTGGCCATTTTGGATTTTAAAGTGATAGTATTCTCACGCAGATTCCAGGGACCTAAGAACAGGCTCTGTTTTCCAGGGTTGGCAAGGACATACAAGAGGATGACAAAAGAAAGGAGACAGGTGGTGAGTATATAAGTGCTGTCAACTAGTGAATAGAGGAGCACAGCACAGTACCCTGCCTGTATAGATCACATACAGACAAAAAAAAAAAAAAGAAAAAAGAAAGAAAGTATTGGACAAGTCACTCCAACATATAATCACCAAGTAAATATAAAACCAAAAACATCACAGTGCCTCAGAGACAACAGAGCATCACCATCCACACAAAAAAGCAAGATAAAGCAAGAGAGATAAGGGAGCAGGATACAGACCCAAAACACATCCCTGAGGAAGATTCAGCATTGGAACTCCCTGATAAGAAATTCAAAAGAATTACATTTAGATACCTTCAAAGGAGTGAGAGACAGACCAAGGAAAACACAGACAAACCCCTAGAAGAATTTCAGAAGACAATACAAGAAAAAATGACAAAATATATGAAAAAATTATAAATGATTCTATATCTACAGATAGAAATCCAAAAGATTAATACAAAATTGTCAGAAACAGATAACACATTGGAAGGGCAAAGGAGTAGAACTGATGTAATAGAAGACAGAATTAATGAGATTGAAGACAAATACCTGAATACTTCCTTGGAAAGTGATCAATCAGAAAAAAGGTCAAAACAAAATGAAGAAAGCCTAAGGTTCATGTGGGATACCATCAAAAGGAATAACCTACCTGTCATTGGAATTCCAGAACAGGAAGAGAAAAATGAAACCAATGAGAAAATTGTTCAAGATTTGTTGGAGGAGAACTTCTCTGATATGATGAAAGATGAGAATATATCCATTCAGGAAGTCCAACAAACCCCAAACAGGATAGACCCCAAAAGAAAAACACCAAGACATATCATCAGCAAACTCACCAAAACCAAAGACAAAGAAAGAATCATGAGAGCAGCATGGGAAAAACAAAAAGTTACCTGCAAGGGGCAACCAATAAGACTAAGCTCAGATTTCTTGACAGAAACCATGCAGGTGAGAAGACAGTGGGATGGTATATATAAAACCCTGAAAGAGAAAAATTTGCAACCAAGAATTATGTACCCAGCAAAATTGTCCCTCAAATATGATGGTGAAATTAAGACATTTCCAGATAAGCAGAAATTAAGGGAATTTGTTAAAACCAGACTAAACTTACTAGAGATGCTAAGGGAGCCCTTTGGACAGAGAAGCAACAACAGCCAACAACAACTGACCATTAACACACCTGATGATATAACCCAGAAACCAACCCAGCTACAGAAATATCCAAAGTAAATAAGTCTACAAGATTGTGAACAGGGAACCAGAGACAACAACTGACAAATGAGGACAACTACAAACAAAAAGAGGGAAAAAAATCTGAGTTGTTACAGAACTTCTAGATGGTAGGGAAGTCAAGACAACTACAAGATAGAATGGACTGTTCCAAACTTATAAATCACAGGGTAGCCTCAAAGAAAAATGATAAACCTTCATATCAAAATAAAAAAGAGGACCAGCATAAATATTTATTCAGCAAATAGTAAAGCAATAGCAATGAAGGAAGTGATAACATGATTCATAAACAAAATGAGCTCAGCATAGAAAATTATATGGAACAAAGAAATTGACACAATGAGAAAGCACAAGACAAAAATGACAGCAACAAATCCATATTTGCTGATAATTATGTATCTGACAAGGTACTTATCTCTAAGATTAATGGAAAACTCCAATGCCTCAACACCAAAGGAATTAACAATCCAATTGAAAAATGGGCAGAAGACATGAATAGATACTTTACCAAGAAAGATATTCAGGTGGTCAGCTAATACACGAAAAGATGTTCACAATCATTGGCTATCAGAGAGATGTAAATCAAAACAACAATGAGATATACCGCCTCACCCCAGCACTGATGGCAAGGTTCAATGAGACAGATAATAACAAATGCTGGTGGGGATGTGGAGAGATTGGGACTCTCATACACTGCTGGTGTGACTGTGAAGTGACACAACCACTGTGGAAAGCATATGGCGATTCCTTAGAAAGTTGGAATGGGAGATACCATTTGATCCAGGAATTCCATTACTAGGTATATATCCTAGAGAGGTGAAGGCCCGTATAGGAACAGATACATGCACATTCATGTTCATCACAGCCCTATTTACAATAGCAAAAAAATGGAAACAACCTACATGCCCATCAGCAGAAGAGTGGATGACCAAACTATGGTACATACACATACTGGAATGCTATGCAGCACTAAAGAATAATGTAGAGTCTGCAAAACACCACATAATATGGATGAACTTGGAGGACATTATGCTGAGTGAAATAAGTCAATCACAGAAGGACAAATAAAGTATTAGTTCATTGTTGTGGAGGGTCAAGGAAAGGTTTATATATGGAGGGAAACTTTCTTTGTTGCTTTCCAGGGGTGGAAGGGGAGGGGAGGGAACACTGTAAAAAAAAAAAAAAATGCATCGATCCATGTTAATTTAGTTTTGTGTATTTCACTGTACATAAATTATATTTCAATAAAATGTATTAAAAAAGAATAAAAACTAAATTTTATTAAGGTAGAAGTTTCTTTCCACTTAAGTTTGTCTATTAGTTCTATCAGTTTTTGATTTATGGATTTTGAAGTTCTGTTATTAAACATAATCATTTAGTATTTTTGTTTTCCTAACAAATTGTTCCTTTTATTATTGTGAAATGCCATATTCTTGGAATACTTTTCCTCTAAAAATCTCCTTTAATGTTCTTAGAGTCATTTCAGTTTTCTTAGAGATGTTTTGTATAGCTTGGTAGACATAACCTATTTGTGTCTTTATATTTGAAGAACATCCCTTGCAGACAGCATATATTTGGTTTATTTTATACTTAATCTGGCAACTTCTGCCTTTCATTTGGAGGGTATATTCCATCTACATTTAATGTATACATTGATGTGGTTGAATTTATGTTTACTATCTTGTTATACATTTTCTGTTCATTCTTAATATACATAAACATTTAATTTTAAAGTCATTTTAGAAGTAAGATAATCTGGAATGCTGGTTATGATTATTTTGAATGATATGTTTACCATGCTCCAAACTCATGTAGACAATTGGGTCTTTTTATTGGATTCGAGATGGAGAAAGTATGTTGTTGTTGTTGTTATGTGCCGTCGAGTCAGCCCTGACTCATAGCGACCCCTCCTTGGGTTTCCGAGGCAGTATCACTACAGAAGTAGGATTGCCCAACCTTCCTTCCGAGTAAAGTCCAATGTTATTAATGGCATAAGACAGTGCAACATTTTGTTTTATTATAGATAAGGTCACCATGAGTCTGAGTCATGTTGACAGCAACTAAAAACAATTCAAAATTCTAAAGATATGTAAGAACTTCAGAAAAACTCAAATTCAA
Source organism: Orycteropus afer afer (assembly GCF_000298275.1). Classification (NCBI taxonomy): domain Eukaryota; kingdom Metazoa; phylum Chordata; class Mammalia; order Tubulidentata; family Orycteropodidae; genus Orycteropus; species Orycteropus afer. The sequence goes on from NW_006921678.1 coordinate 2,526,199, forward strand.
TATTTGCTTAATGATAATTTTCATTAGATATTGAAAATATGTTTATGTTGTACCAGACTTAATGGAATATCTGCAGACAAAGTCTATGCTTTTATTGAAAACAAAAAGATTTCCTAACTATAAACATCTTTCATATCACCTTATTTACTGACAAAAATTGTTTACCACAAGCAGAGACATAAAAATAATTTGTGTGTACCTCAAAATGCAAAGATGTTCAAAAGAAATTTCATAAAATATTTATATAGAATTATTGGATATTCCAGTGCACTGTAAATCATGACACAGTTCACTCAACAGAACTTTAAAAGAATGAACTCAATAATTTTAGGACTTTATCTAGTAGACTAATAAGATTACCCCAGTATGTTTTATTGTTTTGCTTTGATCCATTTGTGTATATATGCATAAGCACACATATTTAATTTTTAAATATTTTTATAAGCTCATAATAAATTTCATCAATGCCTCTAACTATTAAAAATTCCAGAATATTATATAATAAATTTTCTGGTTACCTAGTGCTGCTCTGACAGGAAAATATACCACAAATGGGATGGACTTAACAAACCGGAGTTTATTGTCTTACAGTTTGGAGGCTATAGTGCCAGGCTCTAGGGGATGGGTGAAAGCCCCTCAGGCTTGGACTTCAGCTCTGCCTCCAGCTCCTGGCCCACTGAAGCCAGAGGCTTTTCTTCACTCAGACAGCTGCTGGCTGCTGAGGCTGACAAACCCAAGGTTGACAAGTAAATAGGCAGAGTTCTGATGTTACCAAACCACATGGCAGGTCATTAACTTAATTCCATTGTAAGTCCCAAGGTTGGCAGAGCATGACAGGCTGCTGAACAATGACATGGCTACATGCAGCATCCAAGCCTGCCGTAAACTAGACACCATTCCCAAAGCTGCTTCTTATATATGGGAAGCAGACCACATACCCAAAGCAGCTACTCAGCTGCTTGTGGTAGATCCCAACATGGATTTGATTGCCAGTCTCATCGTGGGGAATAACTACAACCAGCTGCCCAGCCACTCAACCAGGCCCAGCCAAGTTGACACACAAACGTAACCACCACAATAAATAAAATAATTTGAGCAACAAACAGAAAATTAAGATGATTGGGCTCATTAACTCATAATGACACTACAGGACAGAGTAGAACTATCCCACTGACTTTCAAAGACTGTAATATTTACTGAAGCAAACTGTCACATTTTTCTCCTGCAGAAGAGCTGACAGAATTGACTCAATGGCATCAAGTTTGTTTTTTGTTTGGTTGGTTGTTTGGTTTTGAGCTTAATAAGATAGATCAGAGTCTTCATGTTTTGTTTTTGTTTTCTTTTTCCCAAGAACACTGATGTATTATTAAACTCTCTGTGTCATACCTCCTTGAGGGAGTAGGAAGAAAGAAAATGGAGAAATACTTTTGTCATGTTCTTGGGGAAATAAGAAGGCAGAAAAATGCTTGACACTAAAATGGAGATTAATCTTTTCAGGACTGAATTATTTTCTGCTTTGAATATTTGTTGGAACCATGTGTTTTGAGTAATGGAAGACATTTTGAATGAACTGAAAAAAAATGTTGAGCAATATGGATTTTGACACAATTAGTGGGACATGTATATCCCAAAGAGCCTCTAGTGCTGTGGATAGTGTGATGAGCCCTGTTTCTTCCGATTCATGTAGGTATATTGGCTCCCACCACTTGATAGCACATACTAGAAGTGGCTTAGCAGCTTGCCACTAAATTGAAGAGTCAAAAAATATGGGTGAGTACTAAATGTCCCACAGGTCAGGAAAGGGCTAAAATAATGAAAGACTTAATGTGCAAAAACAAAAATAAAATTATATATATATATATATATATCTACCAACAGTGAATTTACAACTGCCTAGCCCTTAAAAGTTCAATACATTTGTAGATCTATAGGGGACAGGTGTTTCAGTTTGAAAATTGGGTGTGTTCAGCCAATAACCTTGACTTCAATACCAGGTGACATGAATTAATGAAGAAAGGTGAAGAAAAGAGAATGAAAGAACCAGATACATGTGACAGTCCTGGTGAAGGAAATCCTTGGAGAAAGGGGACAGAATAAAAACTATACTCAGGGTGGATACTTAACAAATATTTTTAAGTGATTAAATGAATGTATCAATTTAAATAGTTTATTTCCTGTATAACAAAACATCTCAAAATTTTGCAGATGAAAATGATGAGCAGGTGGTATTTCTTATGCTTATATGGGTTTATTGAGTGATTCTTTTGTTCCTTTTTCATTGTCTGTTCTTGTTCATGTGGCTTCATTCAGCTAGGAGCTTGACTGGCACTTAGTTCTCCTACATATGTCACCTCTCTCCAAATAATTTATTTTCTCCCATGTATTTCCATTTGGCCTCTCTCTCCAACAAGATAGTTGGGCTTTCTTAGAGCATATGGCTGTATTTCATACTTCAGCATTTCCAAAGTGACTATTCAGTGCTGCCCTCAAAGTCATTCTTAAATTACTGAATATTGGTTTATATGAGGATTAATGAATCAATACATAAAAAACACTGCATTTTCTAAAAGATAGACACTAAAGTAATGTGTGTCATTGAGAGGTGATAAGATACATACTGAGATACTATCTTTCATATATTCTGACCCATTAAAAATTAGTTGGAATGTCTATTGAATATCAAGAAAATCATTACATACCAGAATCCAACAGTCTTTCCACTTAAACACACACAAATTTAAGTTTTATTTGTTATTGTATTTCATTTTAAAAATTTGCTTTTCATGAGTTATTCATCTATACACATATACATTGACATAAGTGCTTTTACTGTTCTTTGTGCCTTTATTTCATTACTCAATGGTGAATACATAATAGTATATTTTATTTAATTTTGTCTATTTCTTGGACTTAGAATTTGTCTCCATCCAGGATTTTTGGTAGTTAAAGTTGTGGGTTAAGATTATATGTCAACTTGGGTCAGAGAGTTCCAGCATGATGACAGACTAGGCAGAAAGATTACACAGACCCTCTTCAACAAAAAAAAAAAAAAAAGGAAACCAATTAACACAGACACAGAAGATAATCCTGGACCTCTGAGCCTTGAAGGGAAGGATATAGAAGTGGACTAAACCTCAACTAGCAGAAGAAATTGCATGAAATTACCAAAAAAATGAGACATACGGAGCTGCAGTCTGGCAGCGATCCTAATGGCAGAGACAGCTTGGAGATTCCTGAGTGCTGGTAGGACTTAAGAATTAACCTAAAAATCAGCCCTACTAGTGAGGGACTGTACAGAGGACTGCTCCAGTGGCTGGGGAATAAACGGAGAAGGTGAAGAGAAAGGCGGGCTGAACTGTGAACTTTTGCTGGTCCGGAGGGGACGGCCATTTTGAAGATCTAAAAGTGGCTTGATTATTTTGGATATTTAAAGAGACAGTGCCCTTGCAGATTCCTGGGGCTTAAGGACACATTCTGCTTTCCAGCACCCAAAGAACCCTCCAGAACTACAAGACTGAAAAGTTTTTTGAAGGTTATTCAATTGTAATTTGTGTCTAACTGAGTGGGAGACAACAAAAGTCCCCATAAGACACAACGACACCCACACCTCCTGCAACTTCACATACTGAGTGAGAGCCACTAACTCCTTCTCCAACAAGAGGCAAACAATAAAAAAAAAAACACCAAGAAGACAAGAATAGCCAGAATCACCCTTGACTGCTCTTCAAAAAAAGTTAACAGAGATCTAAATACAACAATGCCACGATGCCTCAAGGACAACAGACCATCACAGTCCACATAAAGAAGCAGGATAAAGTGGTAGAAACAAGGGAGCAGGATACAGAACCAGAACACATCCATGAGGAAGAAGCAGCATTGGAACTTTCTGATAAGTAATTCAAAAGAATGATCTTTAGGTATCTTCAAAAGATTGAGAGACAAACCAAAGAAAACACAGAAAAAAACTAGAAGAAATTTGGAAGAAAATAAAAGAACAAAATGATGAAATAAATGAAAAATTAGAAATGATTCTAAATCTACAGATAGAAATCAAGAAGATTAATACTAAATTGTCAGAAATAGATAACACATTGGAAGTGCAAAGGAGTAGAATTGATGCAATGGAAGACAGGATTAATGAAATTGAAGACAAATACCTGAATACTTCTTTGGAAAGGGATCAATCAGAAAAAAAAATCAAAACAAAATGAAGAAAGCCTAAGGTTCATGTGGG
>NW_006921678.1:2536102-2537930 GCF_000298275.1 Orycteropus afer afer
GGTAAACTATTGTCAATGTCATGAGACAAAGTATATGTGAACTGCTGTATGGAAAGTGAATTTGCTCTGTAAATCTTCACCCAAATCACAATTAAAACAATAATAATAATAATAATAATAATAATAAATTTAAAAAACACTAAAAAAAAAAAAGACTATATGTCAACTTGGTACTTAAGGTTGTCTGTCAACTCTGCTGTACCTGGTTTTGAATGGCTGAGCAGCTAGATGTAATCATTCCCCATGATAAGACTGCTAATCAACTCCACGGTGGAATCTGCTGTGAGCAGCTGAGTAGCTGCCTTTAGGATATGGTCTGTTTCCAGTATATGAGAAGATGCTTTGAAAAAGTTCTCTGAGCTTCTTGTCATGCTTGGATCCTGTATTTGGCTGAGTCATTCAGCAGCCTACCATATTGCCTGCCAATCTTGGGACTGTTTCTGGACTTGAACTGCTGCTTGATAATCTTGGAACTGTGCCATTTTACTTGTCAACTTTGGGTTTGTGAGCCTCAGCAACCAGTAACTGCCTGAGTTAAGAGATGCCTCCAGTTCCTATGGGCTAGGAACATGAACAAAGCTAAATCCCAAAGTCAAGGGGCTTTTGCCCAGCCCCTAGAACCAGCACTTTGAACTCAGACTTCTAGCCTCCTAAACTGTAAAGAATAAATCCCTGTTTGTTAAAGCCATACTTTTGTGGTAAGTCTGTTACAGCAGCACTAGAAAACAAAAAGTCTTTTAACCCTTGTAATCAGTTTTATCAAATCACATGAACACTTCTATTACAAAAGTAGAGTGTTGATATTCAATCATGGCACCTGAACCAACACATCCTGTGATTAAAATAAAATAAATTTACTTGAGTAGTATTTTTTTTTCATTTTTTAACATTTTCAATCTTAATTTTAAAATATTTTATTAATTTTAAATTTTTCTATTTTATTCTGAAATATTTGGAAGCTGTTTTCACCTGCTTATTAGTAAATTCAAGAAAATAAGAAACTAATGAGTACCTAAGGAATCAAACAGAAAAATTCATAGGAAAGAATGTGTTTCTATTCTACATGTATTTGTTTGTACTGACATGAGTATGTATGCTTGAGATTTTTATAAATAGGTAAATAATGTATTGTAATTTGACAACAGATGAATAAATTCATGTATATGCTAAATTTGAATCAATCGTTGTTTCACCCAAAGCAGCCTGATTTTCAGAACTCCACACATGTGAACATATATCACAGGCCTAAACTAGGGACTTTACATTATCACGACCCTCAGCAGTTTGGCAATTCATATGATCATAGGAAATGTCATCAGAGATTAATTGTAGGGCAAGAGGAAAGAAATCACCAGAACAAATCCGTACAGTGAATGCAGAGTCACTCAGACCCGCCCAAGACTGGGCCAGACAGGCAAAGTATTATGGAACATCAGATTTTTTTTTTTTTGGCTCTATTAAAATTTTAAAAGACATCTTAATGAAAAAGAAATGATTAATAAGCTTCCATGCAAGACCTCTACTAGGATTCATAAAAGGAAGACCTCCTTCACCTACCTCATCTAAGGAGGCACTGATTATAGCTTGTCATCTTAATAACATTTTAATGCTAGCTCCAGATTCATTGCAATTTTATGAAAATTTAAATCATTCTCAAGTGTGGAGTAATAAAAATGCAAAGAGATTTTTTATTAACAGCTGTTACTGAAAAACTAGGAATGTTTCTTGGGGTGCCGAGGGGCTGTACAACTGTTATTGGGGTCTTTCAATGACATCAGTTCAGGAACAGTTACGATGTTTATAGTGTGTGTGTGTGTGTGTGTGTGTG
>NW_006921678.1:2538690-2555447 GCF_000298275.1 Orycteropus afer afer
AGACATATGCACACCCATGTTCATCACAGCACTATTTACAATAGCCAAAAGATGGAAACAACCTAGGTGTCCATCACTGAGGAATGGATAACCAAACTATGATACATACACACCATGGAATACTATGCAACCCTGAAGAATAACAGAATCTGAAAAACACCGCATGTTGTGGATTAATGTGGAAGACGTTGTTGTTGTTGTTATGTACTGTCGAATTGGACCCAACTCATAGTGACCCTTCCTTGGCTTCCCAAGTCAGTATCACTATGGAAGTAGATTGCCCCATCTTCCTTCCAAGGAGTGGTTGGTGGGTTTGAACCAACAGCCTTCTGGTTAGCAGTCAAGTGCCTTAGGCACTATGCTACCAGAGGTCCCATTGGAGGACATTATGCTGAGTGAAATAAGTCAATCACAGAAGGACAAATATTGTATTGGTCAGTTATTGTAAAAGTCAAGAAAACGTTTATCTATGGAACGAAATCTTTGTGGGTTACCAGAGGTGGGAAAGTAGGGTAGGGAACACTGTTAGATAGGTAGAGATAAGTATGGATTTGGGTGAAAGAAGGGCAATGTACCAACTGTGAGTGATCAACAAGATGGCATTGAGGAAGAGAAAGACATAGAGAAGTACATGGGAGGTCCAGACAACAAAGATGAACCCTTTTGCACATACACTACTGCGTTGTCAATGAAGGCAAACATGGGTATACAGGTGGATAGATGTGTGGACAGGCTGAACTATTTTCTATGTCTATGAAGTGGGGAGTGTACCCAAGATGTATAGGGTTGGAAGGCAATGGTCCTATAAGTGCATTTGTGTGATCTGTAAGAATTCCCAGGTGTATAGTAGAGCTGACAAGGGACAAGGTTGTAGTCACATCTTGGTCACAGCCAGCTACCCAGAGGGACTGAGTAGTTGACTTGGTGGGCTCGGGACCATAGTTGCAGTGGACATCAAGCTCAACTGGCATAACACTATACAAAACATTGTTCTACCTCCTACTTTGGTGAGTAGCAACTGGGATTTTAAAAGCTTTCCAACAGCCATCTAGTTGCAACAATGGGTCTCTCCTCATCCATAGCAAAGAAGAATGAATAAAACCAAAGGTTCATGGAAACAATTAGTCCTGGTGAGTGGTACACCATGAAATCTGCAACCTATATGACTATGAGACCAGAAGAACTAGATGGTGCCTGGGTATCACTGTCAACCACTCAGGGAGAATCTATGTAGGAGATCCTGGATAGAGAGGGAGAACAATGTGGAACAAAACTCAAAATCTTTTGGAAAAAAGTGGGGGACCAGGTTTGCTGGTCTGATAGAGCTTGGTGGAACCACTGAGACTATGGGCCCTAACTGCCCTTCAGGTCTAGAATTGAACCCACACCTGTGGCTTCCAGCCAAACAGAAGTCAAGCATATAAGTTGGTCATTTAAGTGAGGTAGATACACTCCTTGGAGTGAACAATCATGGGAGAAAGAAGGGCTGTTTATGCACAGGGAGACAGCTCATGGGGCAGGAGTGCATGGAGAGATGGACACAAGAAAGAGGTAACTATCTGGAAGAAGTGGGAGGAGAGCTGTTGCATTGTGCTAAATTGTAGTCAATGTCATGAGACAAAGTATATGTGAACTGCTGTATGGAAAGTGAATTTGCTCTGTAAATCTTCACCCAAATCACAATTTAAAAAAAATAATAATAATGGATGAAAATGTGTTTTCAGTTAATAATGTTCAACTTCATTATTAATTGTTAACTGGATCAAAGCAATGTCAAATAAAATAATGAGATAAAATCCATATTCTGAATTTAAAAAATCCGGTTGCTATTGTTTGGTGCCAGCAAGTTGAGTCACTCATAGTGAACCTATGAGCAACAGAACAAAACACTGTCCAGTCGTACACCATCCTCACAATCATCGCTATACCTGAGTCCATCATTACAGCCACTATGTCAATCCATCTTGTTAAGGATCTTCCCCTTTTTGCTGACCTTCCACTTTAACAAACATGATATATTTTTCCACGGAAGGTCTCTCTGACAACATGACCAAAGTAGGTGAGACGAAGTCTGATCATTCTTGCTTCCAAGGAGCTTTTCTGCTGCATTTCTTCCAGGACAGATTTGTTCATTCTTCTGGCAGTCCATGGCACTTTTTCAGTATTCTCTGGCAACACCACAAGTCAAAAGCATCAACTCTTCTTCCATCTTCCTTATTCATTGTGTGACTTTCACATGCATGTGAGGTGAGTTGGTCTTGCAAAATTCTATCACAAGATCTCTGGAGTCATTCCTATCACCAAGGCCATATTTTCCAATTATCAGTGATTCTTCTTTGTTTCTAACTTTTGCATCCCAATCACCAGTAATTATCAACACATCCTGATGGCATGTTTGTTCAATTTCAGACTGCAGAAGTTAGTAAAAATCTTAAATTTCCTCATCTTTGGTTTTAGTAGTTGGTGCAAATATTTCAATAATAGTAGTGTTAACCAGTATACCTTGTAGGTGTATGGATATTATCCTATCACTGACAGCATTATACTTTAGGATAGATCTCAAAACATTCTTTGAGATGCCATTCCTCTTCAATTTCTTTTCAGTTTATCATTCCCAGTATAATAGATCTGATTCAAACTGGCCAAAAAAGAGTCCTTTTCAGCTCACTAATGCCTAGAATAGGGGCTATGGTGGTGTAGTGCCTAAGGCATTTGACTGCTAACCAGAAGGCTGGCAGTTCAAACCCACCAGCCACTCCTCAAAAGGAAGGTTGGGAAATCTACTTCCGTAGTGATACTGCCTCAGAAACTCACAGAGGGTTCGTTATCAGTCAAATCCAACTTTACAGCAGTGCATTGCACTGAATGCCTAAGATATCAATCTTTATGCATCTCATTTTGTTTTTGACAACTTCCAGTTTTCCTACATACATACTTTATACATTCCATTTTCCAGTTATTAATGGATGTTTGCAGTTGTTTCTTCCCATTTTGAGTTGTGCTCCATCCGCAAATGGAGTTCTAGAAATCTTTATTCCAGCCACATCATTAAGGTCAAGTCTACTTTGAAAAGGCAGCTCTTCCCCAGTTGTATTTTGAGGGTCTTTTAACCTTACAGCCTTATCTTTCAGCACTAGAAATCTCTACAAGTAGGATAAAATCATAGTATAACACTTAATGCTAATGAAAATGTAGCCAAATGAACACTTGCATACACTACTGGTAGAAATACACTGTAGAAAGCTGAAACTAAAAAAAGGTCAGTCTTTGTAAATTTACAGAGTCTTCACCATTCTAAGTTATCTATAAAAAAGACAAATCCATTTAAGCATCACATGTTGTAAATATTTTACAAACTTTTAAAGTATTTAAACCATTTGTAAGGATATTATAGCTGATAGTGATAAAAAAAAAAAAAAGGAACTCTCTCTTTCTGAATTATATAAAATTATAATATCTATTTGTCCCCAAAACTGAGAACATCATCATTATAAAAAAGTATCTTGAAATATTTCTGAAGAAAATACATTCATTATTTTTTGGAAACACTCCCATTGCCCTTCTTTCTTTGTGATATCATAAAAACCAATGAAACTATTAAATTCTATTGATCTTAAGTTCCCTATTTCCTAATTGTACAAAAGAAAATTGCCCTTTGGTGGAAGACTATGAAAAGGACAACAAAAATGTTTAATTTTTCTTTTTAAATCTTTTAGAATAAGTTAAAAAACATTTTACTGTCTTAGCTGCAAGATTCAAGTCAGATGTTTTCAACTATTGGCCTCTGTTTTATTTCCATTGGCATTTAATTAAATAAAGCAAGAAAAAAAAGGTGAGAATCACAAGAAAAAAATAAAATAGGTAGATCATCTGTTGAACAAAAATGTTCATTCTGTTGGTAACACATATCTGCTAAAACATTATTAGTATGTCTTTCCTTGTATTGACTACCCATGCTCTAATCATGTTCACTAAAACCTTCCCCTAATATCCTGGATTTCCTGAATTCTCTGAAAATAAATTATATGTAATTAGTCCTGAGTGGCAATCTATCAAACAACCAATGCCTTTCATTGATGGAAAGAAATCTTGACAATATTTTTATTTCCTGATGCAGTGGGCATTTTTTAAATGCCAGAAGTAAGTATTTTTACTTCATGTTTTAATATGCCAAAACCAAAACCAAACTCACTGCCATGTATTTGGATCTGATTCATAGTGACTCCACCTTGTTTTTCTGAGGTGGCATCACTATAAAAGTAAATTGCCCAACTCTCCTTCTGAGGAGTGGCTGGTGGGTTTGAGCCACCAGCCTTCTAGTTAGCAGTCTAATGCCTTAATCACTACACCCAGAGTTCCCAATGTTTTAATATATTGTAGTTGTAAGGTGCATCCTGTCATCCTCAACCCATAACGACCATATGCACAGCAGAGTGGAACACCACCTGGTCCCACACCAGCTCTGTGATCCCTGCTATACTTGAGCCCATCCCTGCAGCCACCCATGTCAATCCATATCATTGAGGGCCTTCCCCTCTTTTGTGGACCCTCCATCTTACCAAGCATGACATCCTTCTCTGGGGAATAGTCCCTTCTGATAACATGACCAATGTAGGTGAGATAAAGTTTGGCCATTCTAGCTTCCAAGGAGCTTTCCAGCTGCACTTCCTCCAGGACATATTTGTTAGTTCTTTTAGTATTCCATGGTAATTTCAGCATTATTTGCCAGCAACACAACTCAAAAGCATCAATTCTTCTTCAGTCTTCTTTATTCATTGGCCAGGTCTCACATGAATATGATGTGATTAGAGAAGGATATCACTCTTGGTAAAATAGAGAGGCAGAGAAAAAGGGGAATAACCTCAATGACATAGAATGACACAGTCACCGCAATGGTGAGCTCCAGCATAGCAAGGATTGTGAGGATGGCACAGGACCGGGCAGTGTTTCATTCTGTTGCATATAGGGTTTCTATGAGTCAAAATCAATTCTATGACAAGTAACAACAGATATTTATTTATTGATTGATTGATTTATATACATTGTTTATTGTACACAATACATGTGTGAAATAAGATGATATGTGATTTAGTCATTTTACAAATAGCTGTGTCACTGGGACATAGCACTCCGGAACGCATTGGCTGTGGGTATGCTGTGCAACTCCTGGCCCAAGTAGCTCTAGTTGTGGACACCTCAGATGTGTGCTCTGCCAGGACCTGCATGGGAATCACCACCTCCTTTACTAATCCAGTGGCATGGAAGTTCAGCTAACCTATGGAAACCCACCAGGGGAGAAGAGAGTGTGGGGCCACAGGAGCCAAGAGGAATCAGGATTAAGAGTTTGGACCTGGGTCTCCTTTGCACAGCAGCCAGGTGGGGCTCCTATCTCAAAACAAGTGTCTAGCTATCTGGCACTCAGACACCTGGATGCCCATGGATGTATATGCAATCAGAAGTTGCCTGAATAGACATTAAGCAATGCACACTTGTGTGTATGTGTGTGTGTGTGTGTGTGTATAAAACACTGCCATCAAGTTGATTCTGACTTATAGCAACCCCCATTGGCTTTCAAGGTGGTAAATCTTTATGGAAGTAGATTGCCCCATCTTCCTTCCATGAAGTAGTTGGTGGGTTTGAACCACCTTCTGGTTAGCAGCCAAATAACTTGGGTCCTGCCCCACCAGAGCTCCTTACTGGTATACACACACACATATATATGCCTATATACACATATGTTTATATATATGCACACACACATATATATATGAGGAAATGGTTGGTAGCTCAAATATCATAGACTCTCACTTCTCTTACCAGGATTCCATATATTTCCTGGAATAAATGTCTTTATTCTTTCTGTATGTCCCTAAGAAAATTTCCAGAAACTTGAAATGATTAGAAATTTTAACAATTTTACCAGCGATGGTCATTTCAGTACAAAGAGGGTTTATGGAGTCCCTTAAACTGTCATTCTAGAAGTCACAGTTCTCATTACTACTTTTTAAATTAAAAAAATTCAACCAAATTGTAAAAAACTAATTTTCCTGAATACCTTTAGATCCTTTTTTTCTTAATTGATATATAAATCCTATGATTTTAAGTGTTCAGCTCAATGAATTTTGACAGTGTATATACCTGTGTAACCACTACACAAAACAAAATATAAAACATTGTCATTATGCTAGAAAATTCCTTTGTACTGCCCTTAAGGCAATCCATGCCCACTGCTCTCATCTCCCATTCTCCAAAAAAGTACTTTCTTATAGCTATCATCATTGGTTAATTTGTGAATAGTGTCTTTTATATGTTTGTGAGAGTGCCCAAATTGTTGCATTCACAACTTTGTTTAATCTCTAATCGTTTTTAATTTACAGGGAGAAAATATGAATTTGTCTTACTACTCAGGAAGACAAAAAATACTATAAATAATTCTTTATAGATGAGTCGGAAATATCTGTATCTGACTAGCTTTATTCCACAAGAATAGCAATTGCTTTTGGACAAAGGTCATCAATGTAGGAAAAACAGGCCAGTTATTGGCATAAACAGTGCTTAATAGGCTAAAGCTCAGAAAATATTCAAATCTTACTGAATTCTTTAGTTTAGAATATTCAGCTAAGCTACCTAATTCACTACTTTATATTATAATATGTGAGTGCTATTCAAATGCAATAAAAAACCAAAACAAAACTCACTGCCATCAAATCGATTCAGACTCGCAGCAACCCCCACTGGGTTTCCAAGGTGGTAAATCTTTATGGAAGTAGATTGCCCAATCTTCCTTCCATAGAGTGGCTGATGGGTTTGAACCACCAACCTTCTGGTTAGCAGTCAAATGTCTTAGGTACTACACCACCAGAGCTCCTGATTCAAGTACAAGACTGAGCATTAATCTGTATCTTCCCTTTGAAAACCGTGATCTTCAGAAGCATTTAAATGTACCCCTACATTCATAATTCAAGCACTGATTTCTGTGACATACAGAGAGATGTATTTCTGGCAGCCATCACATACATAAAATTTCCACTCTAAGAAACATAGTTTTTAATACAAAGTGTTAAAAACCAAAAACTCCATTTCACTTAAGTCAACCAAGGACACTTTAAGACCTTGACTATCACCATGACATTAGCATAAGTAGATCAAAATGTATAAGTGTGATGATGTAAAATATGTCAACAGTTAGAGAAAAGATCATCCCTTTGAAATATGTTGTCTTTTAGGTGTAAAACTATCAAAAGTTGATATAAAGTCCAGTGGCAACAGTAAAGTATGTGTAGGCTATTTCTCAATTTTTAAAGAAGTAACAAAAATATTTTTTAAAAGTGAAGTATTAAAGTGCAGCTCAGTTTTGAATCCCTTACTTAAACAACAGTGTGGTAAGCATAATGTTAGAACTACACAACATTTTACGGAAAACATCCTTTTATTCTAAATGCCTCTTTGTACTGAAGAATAAAGAGAGTCCTCAAGGTCACTCTCCTGGTCAGTGTAAGAGCTGTGACTAAAGTCAAAGATTTTTTTCCCAATATGCAGGTTCCCTTTTTACTCTTTTGGTAGTCTTTTGATGAGCATAAATTTTCTTGATCCCTAATCTAGTGCATTTCTTATGATAATAGATGGCCTTTGTTTTGGTTCTCTTGTGCTACTCTAACAGAAAATACCACAAGTGCATAGTTATAACAAATAGAGAGATTTATTCTTTTACAATGTTGGAGTCTAGAAGTCCAAGTTCAAAGTGCCAACTCTAGTGCCAACTGAGTGAAGTCTCCTCAACCATGGTCTTCAGTTCTGCATCTTGCTCCTGGGCCACTGGAGCTAGAAGCATGTCTTAACTCAGGCAGCTGCTAACTGCTGAAGCTGACAAACCCAAGGTCAACAAATAAAATGATACAGTCTTTAGACTGTTAAGTAACATAACCAAAAAACAAACTCACTGCCATCGAGTCAGACCGACTCATAACGACCTCTCCTTGGGTTGCTGAGGCAGTATCACTACAGAAGTAGATTGCCCAACCTTCCTTCCACAGACGACACACGGCACTGGGGAAATCAGCTGCAAAGGACCTATTTCAAGTGCTAAAGAGCAAAGATGTCTCCTTGAGGACTAAGGTGTACCTGACACAAGCCATGGTATTTTCAATCACCTCATATACATGTGAGAGCAAGACAATGAATAAGGAAGACCAAAGAAGAGTGGACACTTTTGAGTTGTGGTACCAGCAAAGAATGCTTAAAGTGCCATGGACTACTAAAAGATGTGTCCTGGAGGAAGTGCAGTCAGAATGCTCCTTGAAAGTGAGAATGGCCAGACTTAGTCTCACCTACTTTGTTCATGTTATAAGAGACCATTCTCCAGAGAAGGATGTCATGCTTGGTAAGGTTGAGGGTCCAGGAAAGAGGGTAAGACCCTCAATGAGATGGATTGACACAGTGGCTACAAAGATGGACCCAGGTATAGCAGGGATCGTGGACCTAGCATGGGACAGGGCAATGTTTTGTTGTGCTGTGCATAGGGTTGCTATGAGTCAGAGAGGTCTTGTCGGCACCTAATAACAACAACAAGAAATGGACAGATTTCTAGAAACACACTACTTACGGAAACTAACACAAACTGTGGTAGAAATTTTTAACAGAACCATTACAAAAGAAGAAATTGATTAAGTCATTAAAAAATTACCAACAACAAAAAAAGTCCTGGCCAAAGACTGTCACTGAAGAATCCTACCAAACATTCAGAGAACTGACATCAGTTCAGAGAAAAGAATAGAATTCTCCCAAATTCATATTACAAAGCAAGTATAACCCTGATACCAAAACCAGGCAAAAACAACACTAGAAAGGAAAACTACAGACCAAGATCCCTCACGAACGTTGTTGTTGTTAGGTGCCAACGAATCATCTCAGACTCATAATGGCCCTATGTACAAGAGAACGAAACCCTGCCCGATCTTGTGCCAGCTCCATGATCCCTGCTATACCTGAGCCTATCTTTTTAGCCATTGTGTCAAACCATCTTGTTGAAGGCCTTCCCCTCTTTTGTTAACCTTCCACTTTACCCAGCATGATATCCTTCTCCAGGGAATGGTCTCTTCTTACAATGTGATCAAATTAGGTGAGACAAAGCCTCACTAGTCTTGCTTCCAAGGAGCATTCCAGCTGCACTTTGTCCAGGACAGATGTTTTAGTTCTTGTGGTAGTTAAGTTTGTGTGTCAACTTGTCTAGACCTGGTTGAGTGGCAGGGAAGCTAGATGTAGTTATTCCCCATGGTAAGATTGGTAATTAACTCCATGATGGAATGCATTGGAGCAGCTGAGTAGCTGCATTAGGGATGTGGTTGGCTTCCTGTATATAAGAAGCAGCTTTAGGAATGGTCTCTAGCTTATGGCATGCTTGAACCCTGCATGTAGCCATGTCATTGTTCAGCAGCCATGCTTTGCTCACTTTGGGATTTTCAATGGACTTGAAAAAATGGCCTGTCATGTGATTTGGTAACATTGGGACTGTGCCATTTTGTTTGTTGATCTTGGGCTTGTTAGCCTCAGCAGCCAATAGCTGCCTGAGTGAAGCGATCCCTCTAGCTTCTGTGGGTCAGGAGATTGATGCAGACCTGAAGCCCAAGGTTGAGGGAGTCTCACCCAGCTCCTAGAGCCTGGCACTTTGAACTCAAATTTAAAACTTCCAAACTGTAAAATAATAAGCTCCTGCTTGTTAAGCCCATCCCATTTGTGGTATATTCCTGTCAGAGTGACACTAGGTAACCAGAACAGTTCTTTTAGTAGTCCACGGTACTTTTAGCATTCTTCGCCAGCACCACAACTCAAAAGCACTGACTTCATAAGACTTCTTTACTCAATGTCCAGCTTTCACATGTGTATGAGGCGATTGAAAATACCTCTCTTTGTGTCAGGCACAACTTAGTCCTCAAGGAGACATCTTTGTTCCTCAGCACTTGAGAAAGGACTTTTGCAGCAGATTTGCCCAGTGCTGTATGTACATCATCTGATATCTTGACTGCTGTTTCTGTTGGTGTTGATTGTAGAACCAAGTAATATGAAGTCTTTGACAACTTCAATCTTTTCTCTATTTATTATGATGCTGTTTATTTGTCCAGTTGTGAAGATTTTTATTTTCTTTATATTGAGGTAAAATCCATACTGCAGACTGTAGTCTTCAATCTTCATCAGTAAATGTTTCAAGTCATCCTCACTCTCAGCAGAGTTGTATCATCAGCATATTGCAGGTTGTTAATGATTCTTCCTCCAATCCTGATGCCACATTCTTCTTCATATATTCCAGCTTCACAGATTATTGCTCAGCATAGAGAATGTAGGGAGCTCTGGTAGCATGGTCCCTAAGGAAGTTGACTGCTAACTAGAAGGCTGGCAGTTCAAATCCACCAGCCACTCCTCAGAAGGAAGATTGGGCAATCTACTTCCATAATGATACTGTCTCAGCAACCCAAGGAGGGGTCGCTATAAGTCGGGTCCGACTCGACGGCACATAACAACAACAACAAACATACAGAATGTATAAGGATGGTGAAAAGATACAACCCTGCTGCATTCCCTTCTTCATTTTAAACCATGCAGTGTCCCCTTCTTCTATTTACAAAATTCTCATGAGTACAATTAATTGTTTGGGAATTCCTATTCTTCTCAATGTTATCCACAGTCTGTTATGATCCACACAATTGAATGTTTTTGCTTAGTCAATAAAACACCAGTAAACATTTTTCTGGTATTCTTTCCTTTCAGCCAAGATCCATCTAACATCAGCAATAATATCCCTCATTCTGCATCCTCTTCTGAATCCAGCTTGCATTTCTGGAAGTTCTCTATCAATATACTGCTGCCACCATTTTTGAATTGTCTTCAGTAAGATTTTACTTGCATGCAATATTAATGATATTATTCAATATTTTCCACATTTTGTGGGGTTACCTTTCTTTAAAATCAGTACAAATATGGATCTCTTGAAGTCAATTGGCCAGGTAACTGTCTTCACTGACACAGCTGAGTGAGTGCCTCCAGAACAGCATTCACTTGTGGAAACATCTCAGTTGGTATCCCATCAGTTCCTGAAGCCTTGCCTTTTGCCAATTCCTTCAGTGCAACTTCAACTTCTTCCTTCAATACCATTGGTTCTTGATCATATGCCACCTCCTGAAATGGATGAACATCAACCAATTATTTTTGGTACAGTGATTCTGTGTATTCCTTCCATCTTCTTTTCTTCTTTTGATGTTCCCTGCATCATTCAGTATTTTGCTCATAGAATCTTTCAATATTGTAACTTGAGGCTTAAATTTTTCTTCACTTGTTTCAACTTGAGAAATGCTGAATGTGTTCTTCCCTTTTGGTTTTCAAACTCCAACTCTTGACACATTTCATTATAATTGAATTTGTCTTCTAGAGCTGCTATTTGAAACTTCTGTTCAGCTCTTTTGTCTTGCCATTTCTTCCATTTGCTTTAGCTACTGTCCACTCAAGGGCAAGTTTCATAGTTTCTTCTGACATCCATTTTGGTATTCCTTTCCTATCGTTTTAATGATCTTTTGCTTTCTTCATGGATGATGTTCATGATGTCATCACACAATTCCTCTGGTTTTTGGTCATTACTGTTCAGTGCATCAAATCTGTTTTTTAGATGGTCTCTAAATTCAGGAGGAAGGTATTCAAGGTCATATTTTGGCTCCTGTGGACTTATTTTAATTGTCTTCATCTTCAACTTGAACATGTGTATGAGCAGTTAATTGTCTGTTCCACAGTCAGCTCCTGCCATTGTTTTGGCTGAAGATACTGAGATTTTCCATCCCTCTTGCCATTGATGCAGTCAATCTGATTCTTGTGCACTCCATCTGGTGAAGTCCACATGTATACCCACCATTTGTGTTGTTGAAAAAAAGGAATTTGCAATAAATAAGTCATTTGTCTTGTAAAATTCTATCATGTAGTCTCCAGGGTCATTTTTATCACCAAGGTCAAATTTTCCTCCTACCAGTGATTATTCTTTGTTTCCAACTTTTGCATTCCAAGCACCAGTGTTAATCAGTACATCTTGATTACATGTTCAGTCAATTTTAGACTACAGAAGTGGTAAAATCTCCAGTTTCCTCATCTTTGGCTTTGGTGGTTGGTACGTAAATTTGAATAATAGTCATATTAACTGGTCTTCTTGTAGGCATATGGATAGTATCCTATCACTGACAGCATTGTACTTCAGGATAGATCTTGAAACATTCTTTGTGATGATGAATTCTAGCCCATTCCTCTTCAATTTGTCTTTCCCTGTATAGTTGGTCATATGGTTGTCTGATTCAAAATGACCAAAACTGGTCCACTTCAGCTCACTAATGCCTGAAATATCCATTTTTATGCATTCCATTTCATTTTTGACAACTTCCAATTTTCCAATTCATACTTCATACATTCCACATTCCAATTGTTAATGGGTATTTGCAGCTGTTTCTCCTAAGTTTGAGTTGTACCATGTCAACAAATGGAGGTCTTGAAAGCTTTGCTTTTTAATGTTGGTCCTACTCTGATTGGGAAGCTCTTTCCCAGTCATATTTTGAGTTCCTTTCAATCTGAAGAATTCATCGTCCAGCACTGTATCAGACAATGTTTCAGAGCTATTCATAAAATTGTCCAGTAATGTATCAGAGAGTGTTTCTCTGGTATTCATCAGGTTTTCACTGGCCAATTCTTTGAGAAGTGCATGACCTCTTCCTTCTTCCAAGTCTGTGTCATTCTGCAAGCTCCACTAAAACCTGTCCACCATGGGTAACACCCTGCTGGCATTTGAAACACCAGTGGTATAGCCTCCAGCCTCACAGCAACATGCAAGCCACCACAAACTGACAGACAAATTCATCTCCTTAATTGTTCTAAACCTCTCTACCCACTTCCTAGCCTTCTCCTTACCTGTTCTGGCTGTCAGCCCTGGTTTCTTCCTGCTTCTTACTGCCTTGGGTGGGGTCTCTGCCTCTCTTTACTAGGATCTGGCTGTTGGCCCTGGCTTTCCTCATGGATATAGATACAAAAATCTTCAACAAAATCTTAGCAAATTGACTCCAACAATATATCAAAAAAGTAATACACTATGACCAAGTGGAGTTCATAGCAGGTAGGCTATGATGATTCAACATTAGAAAAACAATTAATGTCATCCATCATCACATAAATAAAATGAAGGAAAAGAATCATGATCACATTAATTGATGTAGAAAAGGCATTTGATAAAGTCCACCACACATTCCTGATAAAAAATCAGAAAAATAGGAATAGAAGAGTAATTCCTCAACATAATGAAGGGCATATATGCAAAACAAATAGCCAACACTATTATCAATGGAGATAAACTGAAACTATTCCCCTTGTGAATGGGAACCAGACAAGGACACCCTCTATTGCCACTTCCATTCCATGTTGTATTGGAAGTCTTAGCCAGGACAATAAGGCAGGAAAGGGAAATAGGCATCCAAATTTGTAAGGAAGAAGCAGAACTATCCATAAATGCAAATGATATGATCCTATACATAGAAAACCCAAGAGACTCAGCAAGAAAAGTATTGGAACTAATTGAGAGATTTAGCAAAGTGGGAGGATACAAGATCAACATACAAAAATCAGTTGGATTCTTCTATACCAGCAAAGAAGTCTCTGAAAAAGAAGAAAGGAAATTAATATAATTTACAATAGCTACCCAAAAGATAAAATACTTGGGAAAAAAATCCTACCAGGAACATAAAAGACTATACAGAGAAAACACTACTTTAAGAAACTCTTAAGAGATCTATGAAAATGGAATAACATACTATGCTCATGGATAGGAAAATTGAACATTGTGAAAATGTTAATACTACCAAAAATGATCTATCATTCAATGCAATCCTAATCCAGATTCCATCAACATTCTTTAAAGACATGGAAAAAGCAAACACTAATCTTATATGGAAAGAAAAGTACCAAGGATTAGCACAGCACTACTGAAGAAGAACAACAATATCCACAGTAGTCAAAACAGCCTGGTATAGGTATAACAATACACACATAGACCAGTGGAACAGAATTGAGAACCCAGAAATAGATCCATTGACCTATGGTCAGCAGATTTTTGACAAAGCTCCAGAATCCATTAAATGGAGAAGAGATGATCTCTTTAACAAATGGTGATGGAAAACCTGGATATCCATTTGCATAAAAATGAAACAAGATCCATATCTCACACCATACACAAAAACTAACTCAAAATGTATCAAAGTCCTAAATACGAAACCTAAAACTATAAAGTTCATCAAAGAAAAATAGGAGCCCTACGTAAATAGACTACCAACATAACCCAAAATTCACAAACAGAGGAAGAGAAGCTAAATGACTGGGACCTTTTAAATAGTAAATTCTTATGTGCATCAAAAGATGTCTCCAAAAGGGTAAAAAGAGAACCTACATGTTGGTAAAAAATATTTACCTATATCTGATGAAGGATTTATCTCCAAAATTTATAGAAAACCTCAACACATCAACATCAAAAAGACAAACAACCCAATTCAAAAATGGGCAAGGGGTATAAATAGAAAATCCACTGAAGAAGATATATTGGTGGCCAACAAACACATGAGGAAATTCTCATGGTCATTAGCCATTAAGGAGATGCAAATCAAAACAACAATGAGATATCATCTCACTCCAGTAATAATAGCAAAGTTCAACAAGACAGAAAATAACAAATGCTGGAGAGGTTGTGGAGAGATTGGAATTTTCATACACTGCTGGTCGCACTGCAAAGTGGTACATTATGGAAAATGATATGGTGTTTCCTTAAAAAATTTTAAAAAGAAATACCTTTTGACCCAGCAATTCCATTGCTAGGAACATATCCTAAAGAGGTGAGAGACAGAACACAAACAGACATATATACACCCATGTTCTTCGCAGCACAATTCACTATAACAAAAAGATGGAAAAAAACCTAAATACCCATCAACAGATGAATGAATAACCAAACTATGGTACAGTCACATGTTGGAATACTACACAACATTAAAGAATAATGAAGAATACATGAACCATCTCACAATGTGGGTGAATTTGGAGAACATTATACTGAGTGACATAAGTCAATTGCAGAAGGAAAAATATTGTATGAATCTATTATTGTAAAAAGTCAAGGAATGGTTTACTTAAGGAAGGAAATTCACTTTGTTGGTTACTAAGGATGGGAAGAGGAGCTCTGGTAGCTTAGTGCCTAAGGCACTTGACGGCTAACCAGAAGGCTAGTGGTTCAAACTTACTTGCCACTTCTTGGAAGGAAGATGGGGCAATCTACTGCCACAGTGATAACTGCCTCAGAAACCCAAGGAGGGGTCGCTATGAGTTGGTTCTGACTCGACAGCATGTAACAACAACAACAACAGGGATGGGAGGAAAATTTTCAGACTAGTTGCCAGTCACATATCGATTTGGATGAGGGGAAGGATAGTATGGAAAGAGTCTGTGACCAGCATGATGACAATGAGAAAAGGAAGGACACTGAAACATGCACAAAGATATAGACAACAGAGGCAAATGCTAGTATATGCACAATACTGTATTACCACTAACATCAAATATCAGGGTACGGATATATGCATAGACAAGGGAGAAGACCAGGTGGGGGTCAGAAAAAGGAATATACCCAAGACCAAGGATAGATCTGGCTGAAGATAATCTTACATAAGCACTGGGGCTATAAAATTAGCCACATACATTACAGAAGCAGCAGAAGACAGAGTAACCTCTCAGAGCAACTGCAAAAAGAGCAAGGAGGTGGCATCTTCTGACCACCTCTAACTACACAAGAGGAAGACAGATTCACTATCAGCAGCCCAAGACCTATTCCTACGAGGCCAGATACATTGCCTCCCTCCAGCCCTTTCACTAACCCTGACTCCAACTGTCCCTCTGTTAGCATTCACTACCTCTCTGCTGGGCTTGACAATTAATTGCAGTGGCAACTCAGAACTCACAGAACCACTCACAGTTTATGGGGTTTATTAGGGAAGCAACAAGCTACAACTCAAATTCAGGAATGTGTTCAGGATACAGTTCCTCGCTTAGGACAGTCTCCCCCCTGCCATACCCTTAGACATGCCTCTATCGCCCTTGGCCTTTCAGCTTGACCTCTGCCTCTGTGAGACAGAAAGTCTGCCACTCTGTCCCATACCTCTTGGTTCCACTGCCACCATCTCTCAGCCAAGTGTCTCTCTTTCAGTAATGGGTCTCTTCTTTCAGTAATGAGTCTATCCCTCAGCCATGGGTCTCTGTCTCTCAGCAGCACATTTTTCTCAGCTGGCAGTGAGAGATTCCTTCTGCCTCTAGGAGGGCTCCTTTTGAGCCTGGCAGACTGTCCAAACTAACCAATCCCAACATCAGAATTCTATACACTTGAGAGAGAGAGAACTTCCCAAAAGATTGCTTCCCACCACTCTCAACAGTAATATCCCAGGTGGATAACTTTAATAATCAGGATATACTCAGTGGCTCATGGCAAATTCTACCATGGAATTTACAAAGACTATGGCTACAGAAGCCATGCTATGTAATTTGCTTCACCACAGGCTACCCCCTGGCTTTTCTAGCCATTATCCCTTTTATAGGAGCTCTGGTGGTATAGTGCCTAAGGCATTTGACTGCTAACCAGTGGTTCAAACCCACCAGCCACTCCCTCAGAAGGAAGATGGGGCAATCTACTTACAGAGATGTTGTTATGT
>NW_006921678.1:2555907-2565867 GCF_000298275.1 Orycteropus afer afer
CTCGGAAGGAAGGTTGGGCAATCCTACTTCCATAGTGATACTGCCTCGGAAACCCAAGGAGGGGTTGCTATGAGTCGGGGCCGACTCGACGGTACATAACAACAACAACAACAACAATCAAACCAGTACTCGAGGAGACAAGCATGTTCCTTTCTCTCTGGAGAATCTTCTGTTCTGCTTAGAAACTGGGCATCTGCATCCATAAACAAGCAAAGTCCAGTCCAGCACAAGCCATCAAATTGAAACAACTTAACACCAATTCAGTGTCAAACATTTTCCTTTTCTTTGGCTGGGTTCTGGTCAGCTCAGCACTAGCCATTCCAGCTAGGTCATGGGTTCCAATTGCCACAGTTGGGAGTCATACTCTTCCCTTCACTTCAGACCAGCCAGCACCTTTTCTCACACCCTCAGTCCTCAGGGACTATTTCAATGCCCATAGGCTCACAACTCCTTGCCCTTCAAATCATCATGCCCTTCCTCTCATTCCTAACCTCCATGGCCTACGTCAAAAAGTACCAAACTCAGCCTGTTTCTTCATTATTGCCCTTCCCCCATTTCCAATCAAGTGGATCCAGATGGTCACAAGCGAGAAGCATACAAACCATCTACTCCTCAGCTTGCTTTAACTTCCAGTCCTGAAAGGGATTTCTTTCATGGGCCATGACTTTCCCACCTGGATGCACCCAAAGCCTAGCTCCTTGCTTGAAATTGAAAAAGCCAGTCTTCTTCTTCTTCTTCTTCTTTTTTTTTTTTTTTTTTTTCCTGTTTGGCCTGTCTTCAAATGCAGATCTTGTTCTCTCAGTTGTTCTAGGTGGGTCTTTTCAAATGCAAATTTCCTCACTCAGCACCTTCTGGGTGGGGCTCAGGTTTTCTACCTAAGCCCCTATGTTCTACACACAGGGTTTGAAACAAAATCCTGTGTTTCTTCCAGGCAAATTTTATTTTCCGTTTTAACATCTAATCAAGTATTAGCTGTAGGTGGACTTACATGTTTTCTGTTATCCATACCACATAATCAATTCTAAATTCACTATCTATAATACATTCAGATAAACACATAATCCTATTTAAGACATTCCAATTGTATCTCTTCACCTTGATTATCTTCCCAATCTATGTGTATGATTTTGGGCCTTTGGCTGGGTGTAACCAAAAACCCTCATCTTTGGATCAATTATCTCCTTTAACAAGTAAACACCAACCAAAGTAACCATCTAATAATCCAAAATTTCACTTCCCAGGCCCCTTTCTTCTTTCTTTTAGAAAATCCCATGCTTCTATGAGTCTGGAGCCACTGCAATGAATTCTACTGCTTCTGACACCAACTGTTAAAGGGGTCATGTATCTAAAGGCATGGCAGGGGGGAGACTGTATCCCGAGCACATTCCTGAATTTGAATTGCAGTTTGTTGCTTCCCTAATAAACCCCAAAATCTGTGAGTGGTGTCTGTAAGTTCTGTGTGGCCACTGCAATGAATTGTCGAGCCCAGCAGAGAAGTAGTGAGTGCCAATGGAGGGATGGTTGGTGTCAGGATTGGTGAAAAGGATGAAAGGAGGCAGCATGTCTAGCCTCATAGGAATAGGACTTGGACTGCTAATAGTGAATCTGTCTTTCTCTCGTGTAGTTGGAGGAGTTCAGAAGATGTCACCTCCTTGCCCCTTTAGCAATTGGTGTCAGAAGTGGTGGGATTCTTCGAGAATCCTTGAGAGAGAGGCACCAGGCCTGCCAACTCAGAACCATAGTCTTGGGGGACATCATGGTCAATTGGTACAACATAGTACATAAAAATCTTGTTCCACAACCCACTTTGGTGAGTAGTGACTGGGATCTTAAAAGCTTTTGAGCAGCAATCTAACATGCAAATATTGGTCTCTTCTCATCTGAAGACAAGAAGAGTAAAGAAAATCAAAAGCATATGGAAACAATTATTCAAAGGATAAGATGGATGACAAGGACCTCCACCTTCATGACCCAAAGACCAGAAGAACTAGATGGTACCTGGCTACCAATGCCAAGCACTCTGATGGATCAAAACGAGAGATCCTGGATAGAGTGGGAGGACAAATGTGGAACAAAATTCAAAAACACAAAAATGACCAGAATTACTGGTTGGACAGAATGTGGTGGAACCCTCCAGACTGTAGCCCCAGGTTACCCTTCAGGCCTAGAAATTGACTCACTTCTGTGAACTTGGAAAGATCTACATGCAGAACACCAACCCCAGGGTGATGCACCCACCTTCCATAGGGAGATGAACCCCTTAGAGCAATCAGCCATGAGATACCAGGGGGGCCTCATTCACTTAGAGGGAAAGCTTGACAGACAGGAATGCATAATTAAGAAGGGCACAGGGAGGATGTAGTCATAGTGATGGGAGGGAGGAGAGTTTCTTAAGGTTGGAGATGGTAATTAGGGTGTGAAATCAAATGTGTATGAACTGTTGAATGTAAAACAAATTTGCTCTATAAATTTGTACCCAAACCACAATAAAATTTTAAAAAAAGAAAAAAGTAGGGACCCTAATTGATGACATAAATAGGCTATCAAGCATAACCCAAAATGCACATACAGTAGAAGATAGTGGTTGGGACCTTTTAAAAATTAAATTCTTATATGCATCAAAAAACTTCTCCAAAAGAGAAAAAGAGAACCTACAGATTGGCAAAAAAACATTTGGCAGTGATGTACCTGATGAGGGATCTATCTCTTAAATTTATAGAAAACTCCAACACCTCAATGTTAAAAAGAGGAAAGGATAACTAAACTGTGGTAAATACACACAATGGAATTCTATGCAACACTAAAGAATAATGTGGAATCCACGAAACACTACATAATGTGGGTGAACTTGGATGATATTATGCTAAGTGAAATAAGTTAATCACAGAAGGACATATATTGTATTAGTCCGTTACTGTAAAAAGTCAAGGAAAGGTTTATATGTGGAAAAAAAAATCTTTCTTTCTTGGTTACTAAGGATAGGAGAGGAGGAAAGAAAAAATTCCTAGGTTGAAGGAAAAAAAAAAGATATATATATATATTATACATATAGTTAGTATTTAATAATTAACTAATTTAATAATTAACTAATAATCTTTGGGGAGCTCTGGTGGCATAGTGTCTAAGGCATTTGACTGTTAACCAAAATGCTGGTGGTCCAAACCACCAGCCAGTCCTCAGAAGGAAGGAGGTTGGGCAATTTACTTCCCTAGTGATCCTGCCTCGGAAATCCAAGGAGGGGTCACTATGAGTCGGATCCAACTCAACAGCAGTGATATTAGAGTTAGTAATAATCTTCGGTTTGTTGTTGTTATGTGCCATCGAGTCGGCATAAATAATACATATATAGTATATATAGCTCTGGTAGCGTAATGCCTAAGGCACTTGACTGCTAACCAGAAGGCTGGCAGTTCAAACTCACCAGCCACTCCTCGGAAGGAAGGTTGGGCAATCTCCTTCCGTAGTGAAAACTACCTCGGAAACCCAAGGAGGGGTTGCTATGAGTCAGGTCTGACTCGATGGCACATAACAATAACAACAATATATATACCAAAGATTATTAGTGGTTACCTGCTGTAGGAGGGAGGGAGAGAGGGAAGTTTTGTTTGTGGGACATTAAGTTTTTGCTAATGGTGGTGGAATATTTTGGAAAAGGATAACAATAATGGTGACACAACATGAAAATTGTCATCAATGCCCATGAACTGTAAATGTGGGAGTTGTTATGTTGTTTAATGTCTTCTTGAATATGTCTTCACCACAATGAAAGTAAAAAAAAAAAAAAAGAGAGAGAAAGAAAGATATCAGATGTTGTATTGCACTGGGCAAATCTGCTGTAAAAGACCTCTTAAAAGTTTTAAAGAGCAAAGATATCACTTTGAATACTAAGGTGTTCCTAACCCAAGCCATAGTATTTGCAATAGCCTCATATGCATGGGAAAGCTGTACAATGAATAAGGAAGACCAAAGAAGGGTTGATACCTTCGAATTGGGTGTTGGTGAAGAATATTGAAAATATCATGTACTGCCAGAAGAATGAACAAATCTGCCCTGGAGGAAAGACAGTCAGAATGATCCTTGGAAGCGCAAATCACCATACTTCATCTCCTCTACTCTGGTCCTGTGGTCAGAAAGGATGCTGGGTTCAAGCTGCCAAAAGTTAGAGACCTTCCTCAAAGTTGCTTCTTATATACTGGAAGCAGACCTTATGCCTTAAGCAGCTACTTAGCTGCTCAAGTAGAGTCCACCAGGGAGTTAGTTAACAATATCACCATGGGGAGTAACTACATCCAGCTGCCCAGCAACTCAAAACAAGGTCCAGCCATGTTGACACATAACCTTAACTACCACACTGTTTTCCTGATATATTTTTTCCCATCCTTTGAATTTTAATCTATTTTTGTCTTTGTAACTAAGATGTGTCTCTTTTACAGTACATCGATGAGTCAGTTTTTTAATTCATTCTGCCACTCTTCCTCCTGACTGGTACATTTAATCTATTTACATTCAGTGGATGGATTTAATAGGTATAGGTTTACTGCTGCTGAAGCCGGGTGGAGTCAAAGTTTAGCCTGATCTCCAGTTGAAGGCAGATAAGTAAATACACTAACTCAGTTACTTAAGAACTGAATAGAATGAAAGCTCAACTATTACCCCCAGCCTGGTTAAGACAGATAGGACCTTGTTGGAGGCAGATAAGTAAACATGATAACTCAGTTCCTTAAGAACTAAATGGAATGAAAGGTCAATTTACCCATTCTCTCCGTGTTATCCCCTAGAAACAAGTGATAAGTGTGTTAATGTGTTTCCGAAGACAACTTGAAAATTGACCTTGGCCCAGGGACAAGGGCAGTGAGACAAACAAGAACAAAGTGGCTGGGAACTGACATTTTCCCTCTGCCCAAGCCTTGGTCACTAATAACAGGAAGCCCGTGTGCCTCAACTGTTGCACAAGCATACTTCATTAGAAAACGACTATCCCTTTAAACCGAGGTGAAGGAAATTTCATCCAATCATCAGCTAATTCACACCCAAATTCCTGAAGTTTTTATAAATATGTATAACCCCCCTTTCCTGAAACTTACAAAACTGTAACTTGATCTGAATTCGGGAGTCAGATTTGGATACGGACCCCTGTCTCCTTGCATTGCCACTTTGAAATAAATAGTTTTCTCTCCTCTTATTCATTCAGTGTGTGAACTGTTTTGGCCTGACTGCACACCATGCAGGGACCTGCGTATGGTCCAATTTCACTGCCAGTTTGTTATAATTTTTTGATGTTAATGTTTTCTTTGTTCTTCTTTACTTTCTGTATTAAGTATTCTTATACATGGATTTTCTTTCCCTTTCCTTCATTGTTGTTGTTTTTGTGTTTATTGATTCTTTCTGGTTTTCCTCTTCTCTGTCTAGGTTAGTAGATTTATTACTTTTCTTGGTGGTTATGCTAAAGCTTACATTTATTGTCCTAAATGTAAAACAATCTGTTATATCTTGAGATCTACTGGAATTCTTTCCCATATTGAACTTCTATAGCCACATTATGTATTGCCCTGTTTGTTTAGAAGTTGTTATTATTTGTTGTTGTTGTTATTTGCCATCTGACTCATAGCGACCCCTCCTTGGGTTTCCAAGGCAGTATCACTACGGAAGTAGATTGGATGTTATTATTTACATCATTATGATTCTGGATCCCTTAACTTAGTTTGTAGGATTATTTTACTTGTTGAAATCTTTACCTGGCTTGGTTTCTGTGTGCTGCTGTCCTGTGTTTTGTCGGTTTTCTTTCTGAAGGACTGTCTTCAATATTATAGGGCTGGTCTGGTGATTTATATATTCCCTTAATTACTGGTTGTATGGAAACTTCTCAATTCAACCCTCATTTTTAAAAGATAGTTTGCTGAATATATAATTGTTAATTGGCAGTTCTTTTCTTTCAGGACTTTGTATATGTCATCCTACTGCCCTTTTCCTGGCATATTTTCCTATAACAAATCATTGCTTAGTCTTATCCCTTTTTTGGTTATATTTTGCTTTTCTCAATTTGCTATCAAAATTCTTTGTCTCTGATCTGGAAAGTGTGATCACAAAATGTCTTGGTAATTTTCTTTTGGTGTCTGTCCTATGTTGGATTCATTGAGCTTCTTGGATGGAAATCTTCCTGTCATTCGTGATATTTGGGAAATTTTCTGCCATTATGTCTTCAAAATTTCTCTCTGACTCTTTTTTGTCTCTTCTAATTCTGGGATTCCTAATATTTGTAATTCTTCCTCTTAATGGTGTCTCACATAACCCTTAGGTTTTATTTATTTTTCTTTCATTTTTTTCTGCTTGTTCCCCAAACATATTGGCATCAAAGAATTCTTTTTTTTCTGATATTTTATTGTTACACTTCTGAATTTCTAGTTGTTGTATCTGTATGTTTTATATATCTCTATAGGAGCTCTGGTAGCAAAGTGCCTAAGGCACTTGACTGCTAACCAGAAGGCTGGTGGTTCAAACCCACCAGCCACTCCTCAGAAGGAAGGTTGGGCAATCCTACTTCCTTAGTGATACTGCCTTGGAAACCCAAGGAGGGGTCGCTATGAGTCGGGGCTGACTCGACGGCAAATAACAACAACAGTATTGAGTTTTTCATTTTATTCTTATATTGTTTTTCTGAATTCTTCTAATATTTTTTATACATTTTCCTTGATCTCTTTGGGGTAACAAAATATTGGTCTTTTGAATTCTTGTCAGGTGGCTATATTATCATTTCTTCCTCAGAAAGGTTTTCCATTGCTTTACTTTGCTCACTTGCCTGAACCATAGTATTGTTTCTTCATGTGATTTGTAACTAACAGCTGTCTTAGAAGCATTAAGGTTTTGTTTTATTTGTTTATATATTTCCTTATTGGTTCTATGTGTTTTGCCTTTTTGTATTGTTTTGCATTTGTTTTTATATATCTGAAGCTTAGCTTTCTTCCTTTTCTCTTTACATTGTATACCTACTTATTTATTGTTTTAATTTATTTTGTTTTATAATATTGGTCTATGAAGGATTATGATGCTGCTGGTAGGTTGATTTGGTGCTATCATTTGGCTGAGTATATTTTCTTCTCACTGATAGGTTGTGCACACACTGAGACCTTACATCATTGAGTTCACATGATATCTTTTAGAAGATAACGTGGTAGTACACAGACAATTCCTTTCCTTGATGTGAGATTCTAGGTGTCAGATTATCAGGATCCTTTCACAGCATTAGCACTAGCAGTTAGTGTAACTGTTAAAGCATAGGATGACACAAGGAGAGACAGCAGGATAGAGTGACGAAGGCCATGCAGCTTGGGAGAGGTCAGTAATGCAGGATGCAGAGTCCTATTTGACTCAGATTGGGGTCATCAGGGGAAGTATGGGCAAGGTATGGGGTGCCACTAGGCTAGGGGTAGGGTGAGGTCAGCAGTGCCGGGAACAGAGTCTCCCTCAGCCATGGTGGGGTTGGCTGGCACAGCATGGAGTCCCACCTGGCCAGGGAGGGGCTAAAGAGACAGGAAGTCTTGCTAGGACAAGTAAGAGAAGGTAGGGAAGGGCATAGAGTCCTGCTTGCCTGGGGGTGTGTGTGGTCAGGATGGCAGAGCATGGAATCCTGCTGAGCCACGTAAAGATCAACTGGGAAGGGTGTGTTGTCTTGCTCAGATGGGTAGGGGTTGACTGGACAAGGTGTGGGGTCCTGCTCAGCCAGGTAGGGCTAGGCTGGGCAGAGCATGGAATCATGCTCATCTGGGGAGTGGGGTTGGCAAAGCAGGGTATTGAGTCCCACTAAGATGAATATGAGTCAGCTTGGAAGGCAAAGAGTCCCACTCAGCCAAGAAGGAATGGTTATCGAGAGAGGGTATGGAGTCCTGTTTAGCTGGGAGGTGAGGGTTGGTAGAGCAGGGCGTGGGGTTCCACTATGCCAGGATGGATGGATCAGCAGGACAGGAGATAGAGTTCTTCTTAGCTGGGTAGGTGTTGACTGAGAATGGCTTGAGCTACCACTCAGCTGAGAGGGATCTGTGGGCAGGAGGGGGGAGGAGAGCAGAGACCGTAGCATCAGGACGGAGGCAGAATGGAGGGAAGCCTGTTCTTCCCTTTTGCTCTCTCACAAGTGTGTACTTCCTATCTATTCTGTCCCTTCCCCTTAGGCTCTAGTTCAGTCTGCCTCTCTTTGCTCTAGAAAAATTTCCCTGTAAATCTCTGTCTTCCATACAACAACACTCTTATACTTTACTCTCTCAGGGGTACTCTGCCCTAGAACGCATCTTGTCCATCTCTTTGCTTCTTTCCAGAGTTTGCTTTCCTGGGTTCTTCATTCTGGGATATTCCTTAATGTTGTCCCAAAATGTCCACACTGTGCTATGCTGATTGGCAGGGTGCTATCAACACATGAATCTTTGTTTGCCCACTGGCCTTATTCTGTCTTTCCTTCCAATCAGTGCACAGTTTGTTCTTCAAAACTCTGCTTGATGTTCTGGGATCTGAAATTATTATTTGTGTCTGTTTTACTTAGTGTCACAAGTCTTTGTTGTTGGGGTACATTATGATGTGTTTACCTTATCTGTCATCTTTAACAGGACCTCACAGCCTCCTACTCTTAAACACTCATAGCTGCATTATCTTCCGGGATCATTTTGCTCTAAAACTTTGCCATCTTGCTATCAGTGACCACCTAACAAATGCACATTTTGGCAACATGATCTTCTACCTTTTCATTGTCAAGCCCATGGTTTTTAACTAGAATCCTAATTTTTTAGGGAACTCAGAATTTGTATCACCTGCATACTGCAAACATTCCCTGACTGATAGTAATAGATTGTATCAACAAGGAACTCAAAAACAAATCTTCTACTACACTACATTCATAAAACACAACAAAGTTACCTCTTTCATCATTGCAAAACTCAATTTCAATAAATCATTACACTCTCATCTGTAAACTCTATGATTTACCAAAACTACGGATTATACAGGAAGTACATGAACAGCTTTTTAAATAACTCTATCGAATACTTATTTAGCAGAAATTGATTGTCTCAACCTATAGGGCCAATACCATAAAAAGTAACAAGCCAGAAAAGCAAACAAACTTTGTTGAAAGAATACAAGGTTTAAATGAATACATAGATGTAGGATTGCTATGTGTTGGAAGCCAATTGATGACAACAAGTTTGTTTTGTTTTTGCTATATGTATATATATTGGGGGAGGGTATTGTATCCACTGCTATTAAGACAATTCCAAGTCATAGAGACCCAATAGGACAGATTGGATCTCCTCCTTAGGGTTTCCAGGGTTGTAAATATTTACAGAAGCAGACTGCCATGTCATCTGTCTCCCATGAAGTGGCTAGTGAGTTTGAACCACTAACCTATTAGAGAGCAGAGAATTGCTTCAGCCCCTGCTGTATGTATATAATACATAAATGTATAATCAGAAGCGATAAAGACAGAATCAAAATAAGAGTCCAAGAGTAAGGTATGTTTTTATACAGGTCTGTCCTCTGCCAAGGAGCTTTGGTAGCACAGTGCCTAAGGTATCTGACTTCTAACCAGAAGGTTGCTAGTTCAAACCCACCGGTCACTGCACAGAAGTAAAACCAGACAGTTTACTTCCGTAAAGATTTACCACCTCAGACACCCAATGGGGGTTGCTATGAGTCGGAATCGACTCAGTGGCTGTGAATTTGGTTTTTTAGTTTGGTTTCATCTACCTTTGTAGTTTCAGAAATTTATTTTTAAATAACAAAGGAATCTCATCAATTTAAAGGATATAAGGATGAACTATTGTAACATTGTATATATTAATAGCAGTAGCACAAACTAATATTGAAAAGAATATCTTTCAGTAATTTGTTGCTGTTGTTGTTATGTGCCGTCGAGTCAGCCCTGACTCATAGCGACCCCTCCTTGGGTTTCCGAGGCAGTATCACTACGGAAGTAGGATT
>NW_006921678.1:2566177-2574121 GCF_000298275.1 Orycteropus afer afer
TATATATATATATATATATATATATATATATATTGCTTTTGCATGTATCCATCTGACTAGGTAGCACAATCTTTCTCACTATAACAATCAAGCTGGAGCTTGATTTCACTGTTGTTGTTATGTGCCATCGAGTCAGACGTGACTCATAGTGACCCCTCCTTGGGTTTCCTAGGCAGTATCACTACAGAAGTAGATTGCTGAAACTTCCTTCCAAGGAGTGGCTGGTGGGTTTGAACCACCAGCCTTCTGGTTAGCAGTCAAGTGCCTTAGGCACTACACTACCAGAGCTCCTACTAAGTGAAAGTTAGTTTCCTAAGAGAAAGATGTATAAAAATTGTGTGAAAAAATATATTCACCACATTAAATAGTGTAGTGCCTAAGGCACTTGGACTACTAATCAGAAGGATGGCAGTTCAAATTCACCAGCCACTCCACCAAAGGAAGACTGGGTAATCTACTTCCATAAAGAATCACTGCCTGGGAAACCCAATGGGGGTTGCTATGAGTGGGAATCAACTTGAAGGCTGTGAGGTTTTTTTTGGGTTTTTTTTTTTTGTCTTTCAAAGTCATTTAACAATGCAAGAGTCAACATCAACTCTTGACATTGCAGAAAACCTATTCAATTTTTCTTTTCCCCAAGACTCCAACCATTCTATTTTTCCTTGCTGTTGTTTATTTATTTATTTATTTTCCTTAGTTGGCTTTTTGTTTTTGTTTTACTTTACTGGATAATTCTTTTGTTAATTCACTTTTAAATCTTGGCTACTTGATGCAGCTGGCAAAGAATAACCCTTGACAATAGATATATAACACCACTAATTTATTTTAGGGAACTCTGGTGGCATAGCACCTAAGGCATTTGACTGCTAGCCGGAAGGCTGGTGGTTCAAAGCCACCAGCCACTTTTTTTCTTTCTTTTTAGAAAATAATGATTTCTCCTGTCATAAAATAGCATATTACCTCTAACAAATCTGCAGGTGTTAACCAAGTGGAAAAATCATTGGCACCTCCAAAGAACTCCCAGAATAAATACCTTGAATTCATTCTTTCTTATTAAATTTTAGCTCTTTGTTCATCTCCATACTTTAGATATTTGACAGTTTACACTGAAAATTTAAAATTCCCCAAAGTCAAATGCATTGCATTTTATATTTTTCTATTCATATACCATGTTAGCCACATATAGGCTCTACTGTCTAAAGTGCTATCAGAAATACTAAGAGAAAAGAATCTCATTTACTAGTTAAGAATTTTAGTATTGTAAAACAATTGTGTAGCAAGGTGAATCCTTACAGAAACAATAAACACTCCAGAGATTATATGTCAAAGAAAACTAGGGTTATTGGAGATTCAATCAATGGTCTAAGATTATTTCTAAGAGATATGAAATCATTAATAAAGTTTCATAGCGCTCAACAAATTCTTCATTAAATCAATTCCATCTTATGAGGAATTTACATGAGCCATGAATGAGCTCATCATAATATCCTAACAAGGTGTTTGAAAAGCTTCATGATATGTCTTTCTGCCCCTCATTGTTTTTTCTTTTTCTGAAGAGACAAAAACTGTAATAGAAAAGACTTTACTCTTACATTTTAATTTTAGTAGAAGGAAAAATGTTCCCTATCTTAAAGGGAAAAAAAAGGAGGGGGGGGGCTTTTGTGTGAGAGAAAATAATCTCATTAATTAGCTAATTAATTACATATACTGATGTGTTGAGAAATATTTAACTATCATGGAGTGGGGGAGTCTTCATTTGCAGAGTTTGACAACTTCTATGATATAAATATTCCCATCATGGCCGATTTCAAGCTATTCTCATAACTTCCATGAATGAGGATTTAGGAAGAAGTGAACAGAAGCACACTATTAAATAGTGTTTCAACTTCCAGGTTTAAGAGACATAAATAATCTTAAGTGCACAGATAATATTGAAATATCATAAATTATTAAGAAGCTGATGATCAAGTAAACTCCCCCAAATTTACCCATTTTGCAGATTTTATATTTTTACACTATTTTCATTTTCTTTTCACGTCACCACTAATGAGGCTTTAATGCAGTTGTATCCCATTTTCAGTTTGCAATTATATTGAGCTGACCCATTCATGAGCCAAGTTAGACTTTACCCTCTTCCCTCAATTACTATTAGTTGTTGTTGTTTGCCATCAAGTCAGACCCAACTCATAGCGACCCCTCCTTGGGTTTCCAAGGCAGTATCACTATGGAAGTAGATTGCCAACCTTCCTTCCGAGGAGTGGCTAGTAAGTTTGAACCGCCAGCCTTCTGGTTAACAGTCAAATGCTGTTAGTGTAATATTTTCAAAATTGATATGAGAATCAAGGGGATCACATTAAACAAATTGAGTATAATTCTTAGGTTAGTCTAATTAATTACAGACTGTATCATCTGAGTATGATTGTGCTGCAAATATAGTGTCTATCTACATCAACATTATCCTAAAAACTGTGAAGCAAAGTATCTATAAGCCCAAAACTTTAGAATCAACAACCATACAGGACAAGTAAATGCTAAAATTTTAATTACTTCCCCCCCCAAAAAAAAAAAAAACCCTCATTGCTAAGTTGAATACAACACATAGCAACCCCTCTTTGGGTTTCCGAGATGGTATCTCTACAGAGGTAGATTGCCCAATCTTCCTTCAGAGGAGTGGCTATTGGGTTTGAACTGCTAGTTAGCAGTCAATTGCCTTAGGCAATACGTGACATAGCAGATTATTTTCATGAGTGAGTATTTAGAATCTGAACTCAAGTTAAATAAACAAGAAGAGGAACAATTGACTCAGTAATTGAGAACTCAAACAGGATGAAGTGACTCAAACATGACTGGATCCAGGCATTCAAACAATGTTCTTAGGAATCTATTCTGTCCTTCAGGTCTCAGATTTCCTTCCCTCCATGTTAGCTTATTTTCAGGTGGCTTGTACTCTTTTACCCTTACTGCTAGAAGTCTTGGTTCCAGCACTTTATGAAATGGACTGTGACTTGCATTTCTTGGACTGTGATCCATCCCTAGATTGGTCATTGTGGACAAAGAATGAAGTAGTCTTATTTCTAGACCTTGGTAACTTTCCAGCCTCTCATAGATTTGAGAGCTCAGGAGACAACATAATCAAAGGACAAAATGGGAGCTTCTTATAAGAAAGAAGGTTTCTATTATTCATGAAGGAAAAGGGAAACAAGATATACAGAAGAAAAATATGACCTCAAAGATAATTTTATATATACAATTACACACATAAGATAGATAGATAGATAGATAGAAAGATAGATTGCTTTTTACATATCATATTCTTCAAATTTGGACCAAAAAGCAGAAGCAACATAATGCTAAGTGGAGAAAAGATTGGAGTTGTCAAGGATTTGATTTTACTTGGCTCCATGGAAGAAGCATCAGGAAATCAAACAATGCTAGATGTAACTACCGGCTTCCTCTCATCTGAATCAAAGAAAGTAAAAGGCATCTGGAAATAATTAGTCCAAGGATAAGATGGATCACGAGGATCTCAACCTTCATGACCCCAAGACCAGAATAACTAGGTAGTGCCCAGCTACCAATGAACCAATCAGAAAGGGATCAAAACTGAATATCCTGGATAAAGTAGGAGGAAAATCATGGAACAAAATTCAAAAACACAAAAATGACCAGAATTACTGGTAGGAAAGAATCTGGTGAAATCCCCAAGACTATGGACCCAGGTTACCCTTCAGGCCTAGAAATGGACTCACCCCATGAATTGGCTCTCAGCTCAGCAAAGAAAGAACTACATGCACAACACCTACCCCAGCATGATGCATCCACCTGCTCTAGGGAGATGTACCACTTACAGCAATAAGCCATGAGACATCAGAAGGGCAGCATTTACACAGAGGAAAGCTGGACAGACAGGAATGCATAGTTAAGAAGGGCACAGGGATGGGGTAGTCACAGGGATGGGAGGGGAGGAGAATGTGTTATGGTGTTGTGGTTGTTGTTGTTAGGTGCCATCAAGTCATGTCCAACTCATAGTGACCCTATGCATAGCAGAACAAAACACCACCCAGTCTTGCACCAGCTCCATGATCCTTGCTATACTTGAGCCCATGGTAACAGCCACTGTATCAATCCATCTTGTTGAGGATCTTCTCCTCTTTTGTCGACCCTCCACCTTACCAAGCGTGACATCCTTCTTCAGGGAATGATTCCTTCTGACAACATGACCAAAGTAAGTGAAATAAAGTCTGGCCATTCTCGCTTCCAAGGAGCATTATGAATGCACTTCCTCCAGGACAGATCTGTTAGTTATTTTACCAATCCATGGTACTTTCAGCACTCTTTGCCAGCACCACAATTCAAAAGCATCAATTCTTCTTTTGTCTTCCTTATTCATTGTCCAGCTCTCATATGATTATTGAGGTGATTTAAAATATCATGGTTTTTGTCAGGCTCACCTTAGTCCTCAAGGAGACATCCTTACTGCTCAGTACTTAAAAGAAGTCCCTTGCTGCCAACTTGCCCAGTGCTATACATCATCTAAGGTCCTGACTGCTGCTTCCATTGGCATTGATTATAAAACCAAGGAATATGAAGTCTTTGACAACTTTAATCTTTTCTTCATTTATCATTATGCTGCTTATAGGTCCAGTTGTGAGGATTTTTGTTTTCTTTATGTTGAGATGTAATCCATACTACAGACTGGATTCTTCAATCTTCATCAGTAAGTGCCTCAAGTCATCCTCACTTTCAGCAAGCAAAGTTGTATCATCAGTATATTGCAGGTTGTTAATGATTCTTCCTCCAATATTGACGCCATGTTCTTCTTCATATAGTACAGCTTCTCAGATTATTTGCTCAGCATATAGACTGAATAAGTATGGAGAAAGGATACAACCCTGATGCACTCCCTCATTGATTTAAATCATGCAGTGCCCCCTTGTTCTGTTTGAACAAGAGCCTCCTGCTCTATGTACAGGTTCTTCATGAGCACAATCAGCTGTTCTGTAATTCCCATTCTTCTCAATGCCATCCACAAATTGTTATGATCTACACAATCAAATGCCTTTGCATAGTCAATAAAACACAAGCAAGCATCTTTCTGGTATTCTTTGTCTTGAGCCAGAATCCATCTCACAGCAGCTACAATAGCCCTTGTTCCACATCCTCTTCTGAATCCAGCTTATATTTCTGGAAATTCTCTGTCAATATACTGCTGCAACCTTTTCTTAATTATCTTCAGTAAGACTTTACTTGCATGACATATTAATGATATTGTTCGATAATTTCCACATTCTGTGGGATTACCTTTCTTTGGAATGGATACAAATATGGATCTCTTCCAGTTAGTTGACCAGCTAGCTGTTTTCCAAATCTCTTGGCATAACCAAGTGAGTGCCTCCAGTGGGGCATCAGTTTGTTGAAACATCTCAATGTGTATTCTGTCAGTTCCTGGAGCCTTGTTCTTTGTCAATTCCTTCAGTGCAGCTTTGACTTCTTCCTTCAGTACCATTCATTCTTGATCATATGGCACCTCTTGAAATGGATCAAGATCTACCAGTTCTTTTTCGTACAGTGACTCTTTGTGTTCCTTCCATCTTCTTTTGATGTTTCCTACATCATTCAATATTTTGCCCATAGAAACTTTCAATATTGCAACTTGAGGCTTAAATTTTTTCTTCAGTTCTTTCAGCTTGAGAAATGCTGAGCATGTTCTCCCTTTTGGTTTGCTAACTCCAAGTTTTTGCACATTTCATTATAGTAATTGGCTTTGTCTACTTGAGCTGCTTTTTGAAATCTTCTGTTCACCTCTTTATCCTGTCATTTCTTCCATTTGCTTTAGTTACTCTCCTCTCAAGGGCAAGTTTCAGAGTCTCTTCTGTCATCCATTTTGGTCTTTTCTTTATTTCTCATCTTTTTAGTGACCTCTTGCTTTCTTCATGGGTGATGTTTTTAATGTCATCTCACAATTCTTCTGGTTATCAGTCATTGGTGTTCAGTGCATGAAATCTATTCTTTCAATGTTCTCTAAATTCAGGAGGTATATATTCAAGATCATATTTTGGCTCTTGTGGACTTGTTTTGAGCTTTTCCATCTCCTCTTACCCACAGATTCAACACCGTTTTTGTTGTTGAAAAAAGATATTTGTAATGAATAAGTCATTGGTCTTGCAAAATTCCATCATGTGCTTTCCACCATCATTTCTGTCACCAAGGCCAAATTTTCCAACTACTGGTGATACTTCTTTGTTTCCAACTTTTGAATTCCACTCACCAGTTATAATTAACTCATCCTGATTGCATGTTTGGTCAATTTCAGACTGCAGAAGCTGATAACAATCTTCAATTTCCTCATTTTTGGCTTTGTTAGTTGGTGCATAAATTTGAATAATAGTCATATCAACTGGTCTTCCTTGTAGGTGTATCGATATCCTATCACTAACAGCATTGTACTTCAGGACAGATCTTGAAACATCTTATTTGATTATGAATGCCACACCATTCATCTTCAAATTATCATTCCCAGCATAGTAGACTGCATGGTGGTTTGATTGAAAATGGCCAAAACTGGTCCATTTCAACTCACTAATGCCTAAGACATCAATCTTTATGTGTTCCATCTCATTTTTGACAACTTCCAATTTTCCTAGATTCGTGCTTCGTACATTCCATGTTCCATTTATTAATGGATGTTTGCAGCTGTTTCTCCTCAATTTGAGTCATGTCACGTCAGTAAATGGAGGTCTCAAAAGCTTTACCTTATCCATATCATTAAGGCTGTTTCTACTCTGATGATACAGCTCTTTCCCAATCCTATTTTGAGACACTTCCAACCTAAGTGGCTTACCTTCCTGCACTGTATCGGATAATGTTTCTGGGCTATTCATAAAGGTACACACTAATGTATCAGACAGTGTTTCTCTGCTATTCATAAGGTTTTCCCTGGCCAATTTTTTGAGAAGTGCATGACCTCCTCCTTCTCCCTAGTCTCTACTGGATTTGATACAACTGGTGGCACAGCCTTAAGCCTCACAGCAACACACCACCACAGTAATACAAATTGACAGACAAGTTTGTCTCCCTTAGTTGTTCAAAACCTCTCTACCCACCTCACCCTCCCCTTACATAGATTCCCTGCCTCTTTCCCACCACTTGAGAGGGGTGTGGTCTGGATCCCCAGCCTTACCTGGATCCCTGCCTCTGCTTCATCTCTCTGTCCTGGTTCCCCCCTCCCCCCTGCTTTATCTCTGCTTTCTCGCAGCTTGGGAGACTGTGGCCTGGGTCCCCAGGCTTACCTGAGTCCCTGCCTTTGCTTCCTCTCTCTGTTCTCCCTCCCCCCCCTGGCTTTTTCTCTGCTTTCCCCAGCTTTCCACCAGTTCAGTGGGCCATGGCCTGGGTCCCTAGCCATACCTGGATCCCTGCCTCTGCTTCCTCATTCAGGACCCTGCTTCAGGACCCTATAAATAATGATGGAAAATCTGTCACTGCAGCACCACAATCACTTTTGCATCTTCTGCTTCTAACACTTAAAGCCAGCTTTCTTGGATTTCCTCCTGCTAAGGAAAATATCAGAAGAGGGTTCCAGTACTTCAAAGGAAAGAGAATGGTGGCTGGTTACCAAGGGTCACTCCATGCATAGACCTTTTGTCTAGGGTATGGAAATTGGGGCAAGACATCATATGTGCATGAACTGTTGAATGTAAAACAAATTTGTTTTGTAAATTTGCACCCAAAGCACAATAAAATCAGAAAAGAAAAAAGAAAGAAAGAGAAGAAATCAGACAATGTATTGCACTGGGCAGAACTGCTGCAAAAAGACTGCTTTAAAGTGTTTAAAAAGAGGAGTTCCGGCAAGATGGCGGACTAGGCAGAAGGACTGCACAGATGCTCTTCAACAAAGAAAAGGGAAACCAATTAACAAAGACACAGAAGATAATCTTGGACCCCTGA
>NW_006921678.1:2575229-2576379 GCF_000298275.1 Orycteropus afer afer
GGGCTTTTAGTTTTTTGATGGTTATTCAATTGTAATTTGTATCTAACTGAGTGGGAGACAACAACAGTCTTCATAAGACACAACTACACCCACACCTCCTGTGACTTCACTTACTGAGCAAGAGCCACTTCCTCCTTCTACACCAAAGGGCCAATGATAAAAAATCACCAAGAAGAGTCTGAACCACCCTTGGCTGCTCTTCACAAACAGTTAACAGAGATCTAAATACAACAATGTCACGATGCCTCAGAAACAACAGTCCACACAAGGAAGCAGGATAAAGTAGTAGAAACAAGGGAGCAGGATACAGACCCAGAACACATCCCTTAGGAAGAAATAGCATTGCAAATTTCTGATAAGGAATTCAAAAGAATTATATTCAGGTATCTGCAAAGGATTAAGGGACAGAACAAAGAAAACACAGAAAAAACCTTACAAGAATTTTGGAAGAAAATACAAGAACAAAATGACAAAATAAATAAAAATGTAGAAATCATTCTAAATCTACAGATAGAAACCCAAAAGATTAATACTAAATTGTCAGAAATAGATAACACATTGGAAGGGCAAAGGAGAAGAATTCATGCGATGGAAGACAAAATTAATGAGATGGAAGAAAAATACCTGAATACTTCTTTGGAAAAGGATCAATAGGAAAAAAAATCAAAACAAAATGAAAAAAGCCTAAGGTTGACATGGGATACCATCAAAAGGAATAACTTAAGTGTCATTGGAATTCCAGAACAGGAAGAGAAAAACAAAACCACTGAGAAAATTGTCCAAGATTTGCTTGAGAAGAACTTCCCTGACATGATGAAAGATGAGAATATATCCATCCAGGAAGTACAATGAACCCCAAACAGGATAGACTCCAAAAGAAAATCACCAAAACACATCATCATCAAACTCATCAAAACCAAAGACAAAGACAGAATCCTGAAAGCCTCATGGGAAAAGCAAAAAGTACAAAGGACAGCCAGTAAGAATAAGCTGATTTCTCAGCAGAAACCATGCAAGCGAGAAGGCAATGGTATGGTATATATAAAACCCTGAAAGAGAAAAATTTTCAACCAAGAATAATATACCAGGCAAAAATTGTCCCTCAAATATGATGGTGAAATTAGGAGATTTCCAGATAAGCAGAAACTAA
>NW_006921678.1:2578270-2589395 GCF_000298275.1 Orycteropus afer afer
TTGAACCGCCAGCCTTCTGGTTAGCAGTCAAGTGCCTTAGGCACTATGCTACCAGAGCTCCTGCCTTAAGCTATAGCATTGTTAATTGCCTCCTATGCATGTGAAAGATGGACAATGAATAAGGAAGACTTAACAAGAATTGATGTTTTTGAATTATGGTGTTGGTAAAGAATACTGAATATATAATGGACTTCCAGAAGAGCAAACAAATCTGCCTTGGAAAGACAGTGAGAATGCTCCTTGCGAGAGAGAACGGTGATACTAATGTACTTTAGACATGTAATCAGGAGGGACCAGTTCCTGGAAAAGGACACCATTCTTGGCAAAGTAGAACATCTCCTAAACAGAGGAAGACCCTTAACAAGATGTGTTGACACAGTGACTGAAACAATGGGCTCAAACAGCAATGATTATAAGGATGATGCAGAATCAGCCAGTGTTTCATTCTGTTGTACATAGGGTCTCTGTGAGTTGGAACCAAGTTAACAGTACCTAACAATACATATAGAAAACAAAACCAAAACCAAACTCACTGCCATTGAGATGATTCTAACTCATAGCAACCCTCATTGGGTTTTCCAAGGCTGTGAATCTTTACAGAAGTTGATTGCCTCATCTTCCTCCAGTGGAAGAGCTGGTTGTTTGAACCACTAACCTTTCGGTTTAGCAGCCAAACACCTCAATCACTATGCCATCAGAGTTCCTTATCAATGTATACATAAGGCCATGTTAGTTCCTGAATACACACACACACACACACACACAAACACACACACACACACACACACACACATATATATACACACACACATAATCTCCTTCATTGCCTTCTCCAATTTTGTATTATTGATCTTGTGTTATTCCCATTGTCAGATTCTTAAGCCCTGATGAGTAACTTGAGGGTCTCAGCATTATTCAAACCTTCTCCTAAAATGTTTATATGTCACCTTGATAGAAAGTGGAACCTGATATCAAGCTATAGTTTTCTTTTAAATTTAAACATACCAAATGTGGTTTAAGTTTGTGTGTTAATTTGTCTGGGCCTGGTTGAGTGGCTGAGCAGCTGGATGTAGTATTCCGCATGATGAAACTGGTAATCAACTCCATGATGGAATCTACTTGTTGTTGTTGTTGTTGTTAAGTACTGTCGAGTTGTTTCCAACTCATAGTGACCCCATGCACAGCAGAACGAAACACTGCCTGATCCCGTGGCAATCCCACAATCCCTGCTATACTTGATCCCATCATCGCAGCCACCATATCAATCCATCTCGTTGAAGGCCTCCCCCTCTTTCGTCGACCCTCCACCCTACCAAGCATGACATCATTCTCCAGGGAATGGTCACTTCTTACAACATGACCAAAATAGGTGAGACGAAGTCTGGCCATTCTTGCTTCCAAGGAGCATTCTGGCTGCACTTCCTCCAGGACAGATCTGTTAGTTCTTTTAGCAGTCCATGGTACTTTCAGCATTCTCCGCCAGCACCACAACTCAAAAGCATCAACTCTTCTTCGGTCTTCCCTATTCATTGTCCAGCTCTCACATGCATACGAGGTGATTGGAAATATCATGGCTTGTGTCAGATGCACCTTAGTCCTCAAGGAGATATCCTTGCTCCTCAGCACTTGAAACAGTTCCTTCACAGTTGACCTTCCCAATGCTTCACGTTGTCTAATGTCCTGACTGCTGCTTCCGTTAGCATCAATTGTAGAACCAAGCAACATGAATTCTTTGACAACCTCAATCTTCTCTCCATTGATTGTGATGCTGCTCATTGGTCCAGTTGTGAGGATTTTTGTTTTCTTTATGTTGAGATGTAATCCATACTGCAGACTGTATTCTTCAACCTTCATCAGTAGGTGCCTTAAGTCATCCTCACTTTCAGCAAGCAAAGTTGTATCATCTGCATATCTCAGGTTGTTAATGATTCTTCGTCTGATGGAATCTACTGTGAGCAGCTAAGTAGCTTCCTCAGGAACATGGTCTGCTTCCTCTATATAAGGAGAAGCCTTGGGAAACAATCTCTAGCATATGGCACTCTTGAACCCTGTATGTAGCTGTGTCATTGTTAAGCAGCCTGCCATGTTCTGCTGATCTTGGGACTTTTAATGGACTTGAATTAATGGCTTGTCATTTGGTTTCGTAATATTGGGAGTGTGCCTTTTCACTTGTCAACCTTGCGCTTCTCAGTCTCAGCAGCCAGCAGCTGCCTGAGTGAAGAAAAGCCTCTAGCTTCAGTGGGCTGGGAACAGGAGGCAGAGCTGAAGCCCAAGGTTGAGGGGCTTTCACCCTGCCCCTAGAATCTGGCACTTGAACTCAGACTTAAAGTCTCCAAACTGTGAGAGGATAAACTCCTGTTTGTTCAAGCCATCCCATTTGTGGTATATTCTTGTCAGAGTGGCACTAGGTAATCAAAACACCAATAAATTTTCTTCTCCAGTCAAATTGCATTTTGACTCTGTTTTCTACCTTACCCCTTTACTAGTCCTTTTTTGCTTTGTGTACATGTACCCTGGAGCTTATGTAGAAATAAATTTAGAAGGATTATTGGATGCAATTGTAGTCTTTGCATGAATCATTTGATTGCCAATTTGTTTTCTCTGCTATTTTCTGGAAAAT
Organism: Orycteropus afer afer; assembly: GCF_000298275.1. NCBI lineage: Eukaryota > Metazoa > Chordata > Mammalia > Tubulidentata > Orycteropodidae > Orycteropus > Orycteropus afer. The sequence goes on from NW_006921678.1 coordinate 2,580,891, forward strand.
TTTAAACACATAGACAGGGCTGTCAGAAACACTTAGAGTTCTTTCTCTTTCTTGGCCTACTTGCTAAGCTGCTGCTTCTCATTCTATACCAATGTGATGTTATTATTGGAAATTTTCCATTTTGGCCGTCACTGACACTGTCAGTGATTTTTTTCCAGGGCATCTCCATAAAATGTCCTGTAATGCCTTATTACTCTGTTATAAGAGGTAAAGTGACTCTGGCATTTCTTATGGTCTAGTTTACCAAGATAATTAGTTTGACAGATCCCTACTAATTACAACCATTGATAATACTAAAAGAAGACTTTTATTACACAATTTTAAACTTGTATCTCATATTGAATCATAATTTCAAAGTTCACATAATTAATAATATTATTTAATTACCCAGAAAATAACACAAGTCTATTATAGTATTTGGAAGATAATTATATTTATTTAAAAAAAAAAAAAAAGTTTTTGTATTAGAAACATTATTTAATCCATGTAAATAAAACAATATCACAATTTTGTAACCATAATTAGCTTTTTTGTTTTCTCATTTTAATATCCTCATTTAATTTTGGAATAATTTTAGATTTGCAGAAAAAACTACAAAGTTGAGAGAGTTCCTATATGCCCCTCAGGCAATGTCAGTGATTTTCTCCTATAGGTTCCGGTTGACAGTTGGATAATTTGATACAGATGTAGGCACACCATTGGCATTGTCGATAATATGACCCTGAAATAACAAAGGGCAGATGATGGCACTTGGGCACGAAAAGTCAGGTAATCTCAGACTTTTTAATAAGTGACAAGAGATGGGCTGAACAAAGGGAAGGGAAGGCCAAAATAGAAATAGTTCATGAAATCTGATATTCTCCAAATAAATGAGAAGCCAATCAGGTTTTTCTAAGGTAAATGTACATAACAGCATGCATCACCAAAATAAATCAAAGATTTATTACCAGAAGGCTGAAAGCTTTGAGGCAACAAAAGGACTTGCACAGTATCCAGATCAGAATTGGTTTTCAGATTCAGATCCAATAACTGGGACAAAAAAAAAAAAAAAAAAAGCATATCCCCAGAGGGAGAAGTCCAAAATATCATGATAAATATACAGGGTAATAATTTTTCCAGTTCTTTTCTCAAAAGACCTATAGACATTTATTCAGGGAACTCTATAGCAGGGAAGATAAATACCAAATATTTTTAAGGATATTTGGATACAGTATTTAAATTTATATTTATGTATACCTATTCAAAGTACTCATCTGTCAGTTTAGCATACTGTGGTGGCTTGTGTGTTGCTGTGAGGCTGAAAGCTATGACACAAATGTTTCAAAGACCAGCAGGGTCCTCCATGGTGGAAAGTTTTCAACAGAGCTCCCAGACTAAGACAGATTTGAAAGAAGGAAGGGGGCATACACTTCTCAAAGAACTGGCCAGTGAAAACCTTATGAATAGCAATGTAACATGCCTGTCATGTTACTGGAAAACTTTTTGAATAGCACTGAAATATTGTCCAATATAGTGCAGAATAATGAGCCCCTCAGGTCAGAAGGCACTCAAAATATGATTGTGGAAGTGCTACCTCCTCAAGGTAGAGTCAACCTTAATGATGTTGATGGAGTAAAGCTTTTGGACCTCCATTTGCTATTATGGCACCACTTAAAAGGAGAAGAAACACTTGCAAACATACTTAATAATCAGAACACGGAATGTAGGAAGTATGACTGTAAGAAAATTCAAAGTTTTCAAAATGAAATGGAACACATAAAGATCAATATCCTAAGCATTAGTGAGCTGAAATGGACTGTTTTTGGCCACTTTGAATCAGACAACCATGTGATATACTATGCTGAGAGTGACAAATTGAGGGAGATTGATTTGGCATTTATTGTCACAAAAAGTGTTTCAAGATCTATCCTACAGTATGATGCTGTCAGTGACACTATAATATCCATACACCTACCAGTTAATACTACTGTTATTCAAGTTTGTGCACCAACTACCACAGCCAAAAATGAGGAAATTGAAGAGTTTTACCAACTTCTGCAGTCTGAAATTGACCAAACATGCAATCAAGTTGTATTGTTATTACTGGTATTTGGAATGTGAAGTTGGAAACAAAGAAGGAACTCTCTGCCATTGAGTTGATTCTGACTCAATGACACATAAACCCCTCTTTAGGTTTATGAGGTGGTATCTCAATGAATAGATTGTCCAGTCTTGGTAGTTGGTAAATATCCCTTTGGTGATATTTATGATGCCAGAGATCACATAATAGAATTTTGCAAGAGCAATGATTTATTCATTGCAAATACCTTTTTTCAACAGCATAAATGGCAGCTATACACAAGGACCTTGCTAGATGGAATACATAGGAATCAGATCGATGACATCTGTAGAAAGAAGCAATGGAGAAGCTCAATATTTCTGTCAAAATAAGGCCAGGGAAGGATTATGAGGAAGACTGTCAAGTGCTCATATGCAAGTTCATGTTAAAGCTGAAGACAATTAAAACAAGTCCATAAAGCCAAACTATGTCCTTGATTATATCCTACATGAATTGAGAGAATAGATCTGACATATCGAACACCAATGACCAAAAACCAGACAAATTGTTTGATGGTGTCAATAAAATCATACATGAAGAAAGCAAAAGGTCATTAAAAAGACAGGAAAGGAAGAAAAGATCAAAATGGATGTCAGAAGAGACTCTGAACTTACCCTTGAACAGAGAGTAGCTAAAGTAAATGGAAGAAATGACAAGATAAAAGAGCTGAACAAAAGATTTCAAAGAGCAGCTCCAGAAGACAAAGTGTATTATAATAAAATGTGCAAAAGAAAACCAAAAGGAAAGATCATGCTCATCATTTCTCAAGCTGAAAGAACTAAAGAAAAAATTCAGACCCTGAGCGGCAATATTGAAAGATTATATGGGCAAAATATAGAATGATGCAAGAAACATCAAAAGAAGATGAAAGGAATGCACAGAGTCACTGTACCAAAAATGAATTGGTTCATGTTCATCTATTTCAGGAGGTGGCATATGATCAGGATACAATGGTACTGAAGGAAGTACTCAGAGCTGCACTGAAGAATTGGTGAAAAACAAGGCTCCAGAAACTTGCAGAATAACCATTAACATGTTTTAACAAACAATGCTGCCCTGGAGGCACATACTCATCTATGCCAAGAAATTTGGAAGACAGCTACCTAGCCAGCTGACTGGAAGAAATCCATATTTGTACTCATTTCCAAGAAAGGTGATCCAGCATGATGTGGAAATAATCAAACAATATTATTAATATCACACACAAGTAAGATCTTGCTGAAGATAATTCCAAAATGGTTGCAGCAGTATATTGACAGGGATCTTCCAGAAATGCAAGCTAGATTCAGAAGATGACGTGGAATGAGAGACATCATTGCTGATGTCACATGGATCTTGGGTGAAATCAAAGAACACTAGATAGATGCTGTTTTGGTTACCTAGAGCTGCTCTGACAAGAATATACCACCAATGCGATGGCTTGAACAAACAGGAGTTTATTCTCTTACAGTTCAGGAGGCTAGAAGTCCAAGTTCAAAGTGCCAGTTTCTAGGGGCTGTGTGAAAGCCCCTTGACCTTGGGCTTCAGCTCTGCCTTTTGCTCCTGACCCACCAAAGCTACAAGCTTCTCTTCACTCAGGCAGCTACTGGCTGCTGAGGCTAACAAGCTTGGGCTTGACAAATAAAATGGCACAGTCCCAATGTTACCAAAGCACACAGCAGCAATTAATTCAAGTCCATTGTAAGCCCCAGGATCAGCAGAGCATAGCAGGCTACTGAACAACACAGCGACATGGCTACATGAAAGGTTCCCAAATCTGTTTCTTACATACTGGAAGCAGATTACATCCCTAAAGCAGCTAATCAGCTGCTTGTGGTAATCCACTCCATGGAGCTGATTGTCAATCTCATCATGGGGAATAACTACCACTAGCTGCCCAGCCACTCAACCGGGCCCAGCCAAGTTGACACACAAACTTAATGACATCAGATGTTTACTTGTGTTTTGTTGACTATATAAAAGCATTCAATTGTTTGTATCATAAAAAATTATGAATAACATTCAGAAGAATGGGATTCTAGAACACTTAATTGCACTCAAGAGGAACCTGTACATAGACCAGGAGGCTGTCATTCAAATGGAACAAGGGGATATTGCATGGTTTAAAATCAGGAAGCAAATGGGTCATGGTTGTATCATTTTACTCTACTTATTCAGTCTGTTTGCATATAGTCCAAGAAGCTAGACTATGTGAAGAAAAATGCAGCATCAGGATTGGAGGAAGACTCATTAACAACCCACAATATGCACAGGGCCAGACCTTCCTTGCTAAAAGTGAAGATGATTTAAAACACTTAGTGAAGACGATAAAAGACAACAGTCCGCAGTTTGAATTACACTTCAACATAAAGAAAACAAAAATCAGAGTTCCAGTATGATGGTGGACTAGGCAGACAAGCTACACAGACAAAGAAAAGGGGGAACTGATTAACACAGATACAGAAGATAATCCTGGAGCTGTGAACTTTGAAAAAGTTGATTAAAATTCAACTAGTAGAAGAACCTGCATGAAAACTCTGAAAAAAGAGACAGACAGAGATGTGGTTTGTTAGCAATCCTGATGGCATGGACAGCTTGGATATTGTCAAGTGGTGTTAGGACCTAAGAATTAACCTAAAATCAGCCCTGCAATCCAGGGGCTGCACGGGGGACTGAACTGGTGGCTGGTGAATAAAAAGGGAAGCAGCGAGGAAGGAGATGGGCTGAACTGTGGACTTTCAGATGTCTGGAGGGCGCAGTCATTTTGAATGTTTACAAGCTGTTTGACCACTTTGGATATTTAAAGTAATACCATTCTATCAGATTCCAGGCACCTAAGAATAGGCTCCACTTGCCATGGACTCCAAGGACATTCCATACAGAAACAACTGGAAAGGTGTGATATTCCCCTTGTAACTCTTATACCCCACACCCTCTTGGTGAATAAAAGTGTGGCCATCCCTTACTCCCTCCCACCTTCTGGGCCAGCAGGAATTCCATCATAGTCTGTGTGCTCTGATGGAGCCTGGGTGCCGTACTCTACCCTGCCCAGATTTTTTTCCTTTTTTTTTTTTTGTTTGTTTGCTTTTGTCTTTTAAAAACTGATTATCATTGTTGTTATTATCATTATGTGTCATTATTATTATTATTATTTATTCTTCCCATCCTAGGTTCTAGTTTTACACTGTTTCAATCTTCCTTCTTCCTGGTTACCAACTTTTTCTTTCTTTTGGTTCTCCCCATTCCTTGTGTTTCTTATTGCATTTCTTTCTTATTTCTCCCATTCTTTTATTTGTTATTCTTCTATTTTACTTCTTCTCTATTATTGTCCTTTCTCCAGATATTGCAGGGTTTTTGTTTTTGTTTTCTTTGTTTTTCCCACTTTGTCTGTGCATATGTCTACTGACTTTTTAAAATATTTCTTTACATATTTTCTCTCATTTATTGCCTTTCCTCTTTTATTTATTTTATTTTTTTTTATCTTTTTGGTGATTGTTCTTGTGTGTTTATGTCATATGTTTTTTGTCCTCTTGCTTTTACTTTTTTGATGGTTATCAATTGTTGTTTTTGTCTTACTGAGTGAGAGACAACAACTGTGCCCATATGATACAACCACACCCATGTCTCCTGCAACTCCACTTACTGAGTGAGAGCCACCACTTCCTTCTCTACCAACTGGCCAATGAAAAATGACCACTAATAAGAGCCTGACTCACCTTTAAAACTTTTCAAAAACAGTTAAAAGAGATCTGTGCAGCCACTTTCATAAACTACCACAACCATCAGGAGACAGGTAGTGAGTATACAAGTGCTGCCAACTAGTGAACAGAGATATATAGTACCCCACTTACTCAGATATATTTAAAACAAACAAATCAAAAAAAATCTTGGGCAAATCACTCCAACATACAATCACCAATTAAATATAAAAACAACAACATCACATTGTGTCAGAGACAACAGACCATCACAGTCCACACAAAGAAGCATGATAAAGTGATAGAAACAAGGGAGCCGGATACAGACCCAGAACACATCTCTGAGGAAGAAGTAGCATTGGAACTCCCTAATAAGGAATTCAAAAGAATTATAGTTAGGTATCTTCAAAGAATTGAGAGACATATCAAGGAAAACACTGAAAAAACTGAGGAAAATGCAGACAAAAGCCTAGACAAAATTGCAAAGAAAATACAAGAACAAAATGAAAAATTAGAAATGATATAAAATCTACAGATAGAAATTGAGAAGATTAATGCTAACTTTTCAGAAATAGATAAAACATTGAAAGGGCAAAGGAGTAGAATCTAATCAATGAAAGACAGAATTAGATTGAAGACAAATACATGAATACTTCTTTGGAAAGGGATCAATCAGAAAAAAAGATCAAAACAAAATGAAGAAAGCCTAAGGTTCATGTGAGATACCATCAAAAGGAATAACCTACATGTAATCAGAATTCCAGAACAGGAGGAGGAAAGAAAATGATTGAGAAAATTGTCCAAGATTTGTTGGAAGAGAACTCCCCTAATATAATGAAAGATGAGAATATATCCATTCAGGAAGTCCAATGAACCCCAAACAGAATAGATCCCAAAAGAAAATCACCAAGATATATCATCATCAAAATCATCAAAACCAAAGACAAAGAAAGAATTCTGAAAGCATCATGGGAAAAACAAAAAGTTACCAACAAAGGGCAACCAACAAGCCCAAGCTCTGATTTCTCAGCAGAAACCATGCAGGCAAGAAGGCAATGGGATGGTATATATAAAACTCTGAAAGAGAAAATTTCCAACCAAGAATTATATGCCTGGCAAAATTGTCTCTCAAATATTATGGTGAAATTAGGAGATTTCAAGATAAACAGAAGTTAAGGGAAATTGTTAAAACCAGACCAACTTTACAAGAGATACTAATGGGAGGCCTTTGAGCAAAGAACCAATAATAGCAAACAACAACTGATCATTAATACACAAGATGACGTAACCCACAAAAGAACATAGCTATGGAAGTATCCAAAGTAAAATAAGCCTACAAGATTGTAAACAGGGAACCAGAGACATCAACTGACAAATAAGGACAAGTACAAACCAAAAAGAGGGAAAAAATAATGTAGTTACAGAACTTCTAAATGGTGACGAAGTCAAGAGAGTTGCAAGATAGAATGGACTGTTCTAAACTCAGGGAGAAAATTGTAAATCACAGAGTAAGCTCAAAGAAAATTATAAATCTTCACATCACAATAAAAAAGAGGACAAGCACAAATATTTAGCAAAAACTAAAACAATAGCAACAAAGGAAATGATAACATGATTCATAAACATAATGAGCTCAGCACAGAAAATTACATGGTAAAAGAAAGGAGGAACACCATGAAAAAACCACATAACAAAATGACAGCAACTGATTCATGGATTAAATGCACCATCCAAGAGACAGACAGTTGCAGACTGGATAAGAAAACATAACTCCTCAATATACTGTGTAGAAGAAATACACCTTAGACAAAAAGACAAAAATGGACTAAAAATCATAGGTTGGAAAAAGATATAACAAGAAAATGGCAACAAAAACGACCAGAAGTGGCAATACTAATTTCTGATAAAATTAACTTTAAGACAAAAGCCATCATAAGAGATAAGGAAGGACATTATATAATGTCCTTGATGATCAATTGAACAAGAAGATATACCTATAATAAATATCTATGGACCCAATGAAAGAGCCCCAAAATATGTAAATCAGATTTTAACAGAATTGAAAACACAAATAGATGACTACACAGTCATAGTAGGACACTTTAATATACCACTTTCAATGAAAGATAGAACAAATGGAAAGAAACTCAACAAAGATGCAGAAAAACTAAAGAATACAAACCACCAACTTGACCTTAGAGACATCTACAGAGCACTTCACCCAACAACTACACAATATACATTTTTTTTTTCCAGTGCACATGGAACATACTCCATGATAGACAATGTGTTAGTCCATAAAGCAAGACTTAATAAATTTAAAAACATTGAAAAACTGCAAAGCATCTTTTCAATTCATAATGCTATCAAACTAGAAATCAAGAATAGGAAGAACAACAGAAAAGGAGAAAACACATGGAAACTAAATGACACCTTCCTTAAAAACTACTGGGTAATAGATGAAATTTAAAAAAAGAAAAAAAGTTCCTTGAATCAAACATGAATGAAAACACAATATACCAAAATCTATGGGACACAGCCTAAGCAGTAATCAGAGGCTGATTTATAGTGATAAATACGCACATCAAAAAAAAGAAGAAAGAGCCACAATCAACACTTTAAATCAGCACCTCCAACAATTAGAAGAAAAAAAAAAAAAGAAAAGGAAAAGCAGACTGTCACCAGAAGAAAGGAAATAATATAGATTTGAGCAGAAATCAATGAAACAGA
>NW_006921678.1:2589940-2613095 GCF_000298275.1 Orycteropus afer afer
CAAGGATGGTTCAACATTAGAAAAACAATCAATGTCATCCATCACATAAATAAAACAAAGGAAAAGAAACACATGCAAAAAAGATATTTAATAAAATCCAACATCCATTCCTGAGCAAAATGCTCAGCAAAATAGGGATAGAAACAATATTCCTCAGCATAATAAAGGGCATATATGAAAAACCAACAGCCAACATCACTCTCAATTGAGAGAGACTGAAACCATTCCCTTTGTGAACAGGAACCAGACAAAGATGCCCTCTATCACCACTTCTATTCAACACTGGATTGGAAGTCCTAGCCAAGGCAATAAGGCAAGAAAGGGAAACCAAAGGCATCTAAATTGGTGAGGAAGAAGTAAAGTTATTCCTATTTGCTAACGATATGATCCTACACATAGAAAATCCAAGGGACTCAGTAAAAAAACTACTGGAACTAGTTGAGAGATTTAGCATCATGGCAGGATACAAGATCAACATCCAAAAATTCAGTTTTATTTCTCTACACCAGCAAATAGATTGCTGAAAAAGAAATAAGGAAATCAATAACATTTATAGTAGTTAACAAAAAGATAAAATACTTGGGAATAAATCTTATGAGGGACACCAAAGACTTGTACAAAGAAAAGTACAAAACACTACTTCAAGAAACCATAAGAGATCTACACAAATGGAAAAACATAACATGCTCATAGATAAGAAGATTAAACATTGTGAAAATGTTAATACTACCTGTTTTGGTTAACTACTGCTGCTCTGACAAGGATATACTACAAATGGGATGGCTGAACAAACAGGAGTTTATTCTCTTGCAGTTCAGGAGGCTAGAAGTCAGAGTTCAAAGTACCAGGTTCTAGGAGCTGTGTGAAAGCCCCTTGAACTTGGGCTTTAGCTCTGCTCTTGCTCCTGGCCGACTAAAACTAGAGTCATCTCTTCACTCAGACAGCTACTGTCTGCTGAGGCTGAAAAGCCCAAGATTGACAAATTAAATGACACAGTCCTAATGTTACCAAACCACATAGTAGGCCATTCATTCAAGTCAATTGAAAGTTCCAAGGTCGCAGAGCATGGCAGGCTGCTGAACAATGACACGGCTGCATGCAGGGTTCAAGTGTGCCATAAGTTAGAGACCATTCCCAAAGCTGTTTCTTATATATGGGAAGCAGAGCATATCCCTAAAGCAGCTATTCAGCTTCTTGTGGTAGGTTCCACCATGGAGTTAATTGCCAGTCTCATCATGAGTAATAACTACAACCAGCTTCTCTGCCACTTATCCAGACCAAGCCAAGTTGACACACAAACATACCCACCACACTACACAAAGCAACCTATACATTCAACGCAACCCCAATCCAGATCCCATCAGCACTCTTTAAGGATATGGAAAAAAACAATAATTATTTTTATATGGAAAGGAAAGAGACCTTGGATAAGCAAAACACTATTGAAGAAGATGAATAAAGTTAGAAGTCCCACACTCCTGGATCTCAAAATCTATTATATAAACACAATAGTCAAAAAAGCCTGGAGTTCGTATAATGACAGGCACATAGAGCAGTGGAACAGAATTAAGAACCCAAAAATAAATCCATCAACCTATGGTCAGCTGATTTTTGACAAAGGGCTGCACTCTATTAAATGGAGAAGAGATGGTCTCTTTAACAAATGGTGCTGGCATATCCATTTACAGAAAAATTAAACAAGACCTGTACCTCACACCATACACAAAAACTAACTCCAGCTGGATTAAAGGTGAAAACTAAAATTATAAAGTTCCTCAAGGAAAAACTAAAGGCAAATTTAGGGGCCATAATATATGGCATAAACAGAGTATCAGGCATAACCAAAAATGCACAAACAGCAGAAGATAAACTAGATGAATGAGATCTTCTAAAAATAAATTTTTTGTGTGCTTTCAAATACTTCCAAAAAAGAGTCAAAAGAGAACATATAGATTGGGAAAAAAATATTTGGCAATGACATACCTGAAAAGCGACTTAACTGTAGAATTTACAGAAAACAACACCTCAACAACAAAAAGACAAATAATTCAATTCAAAAATGGGCAGAAGACATGAACACATACTTCACCAAAGAGGATATTTAGACAGTTGAAGAAATGCTCACAATCATTAGCCATTAGAGAGATGCAACTCAATCAACAATGAGATACCATCTTACCCCAGCACTGGTAGCAAAGTTCAAGACAGAAAATAATAAATGCTGACAAGGATGTGGAGAGATTAGGACCCTCCTACACTGCTGGTGGGACTGTCAAATGATACAACCACGGTGGAAAGCAGTATGGCTATTCTTTAAAAAGTTGGATTTAGAAAAACGATTTGACCCAGCCATTCCATTGCTAGGTATATATCCTAAAGAAGTGAGAGTCAGGAGAAGAACATATACATGCACACCCATGTTCAACACAGCACTATTTACAATAGTCAAAAGATGGACACAACCTAGGTGTCTATCAACTGAAGAATGGATAACCAAACTGTGGTACATACACACAATGGAATACTATGCATCCCTAAAGAATAATGTAGAATCTGCAAAACACCGAATAACATAGATGAACTTGGAGGACATTATGCTGAGTGAAGTAAGTCAATCACAGAAGGACAGGTATTAGTTCATTATTGTAAAAAAGTCAAGGAAAGGTTTATATATGGAAGGAAATTTTCTTTGTTGGTTGCCAAGAGTGGGGAGAGAGGAGAATGAACACTGTTAGATAGGAAGAGACAAGTGTTGATTTGGGTGAAGAGAAGGGCAATGTACAAAATGTGTGATCAGCATGGTGGCGTTGAAGAAGAGGAAGACATAGAGAGGGGCGTGGGAGGCACAGACCACAAAGATGAACCCTTTGTATATACAGTACTGCATTGCCATTGAAGGCAAACATTGGTCTGGGTGAATAGAAAGGTGGACATCTATGTGTGCTGTGGTAGTTAAGGTTGTGGGTCAACTTGGGTGAGCCTTGGTTAAGTGGCTGAGAAGCTAGTGGTAGTTATGCTCCATGATGAGACTGGCAATCAACTTCATGGTGGGATCTACCACAAGCAGCTGAGTAGCTGGTCTGCTTCCCATATAAAAGAAGCAGCTTTGGGAAGGGCCTCTAGCTTATGGCACACTTGAACCCTGTATGTAACCATGTCATTGTTCAGCAGCCTGCCATGCTCTGCCAACTTTGGGACCTTTAATGGACTTGAATTAATGGCCTGTCACATGGTGTGCTAACATCAGGACTGTGCCTTATCACTTGTCAATCTTGGACTTGTCAGCAGCCAGGAGCTGAGTGAAGAAGAGCCCCTACCTTCAGTGGTCTGGGAGCAGGAGGCAGAACTGAAGCCCAAGGTTGAGGGGCTTTCACCCAGCCCCTAGAGCCTGGCACTTTGAACTCAGATTTAAACCCTCCAAACTGTAAGAGAATAAACTTCTGTTTGTGGCATATTCCTGTCAGAGCAGCACTAGGTAACCAGAAAAGATGGATAGATGGATGAACTATTGTTGTTGTTAAGTGTCGTCGAGTCGTTTCCGACTCATAGCGACCCCATGCACAGCAGAACAAAACACTGGCTGATCCTGCGCCTAGGTATGTCTATGCAGGGGGTAGTGTGCCCATGACTATGTATAGGCATATCTTTTTGCTACAAGTATATTTGTATGTTCTGTAAGAGTTTCTAGGTATGTAGTAGAGCTAAGGGACAAGGTTGTAGTCATTTCTTCACCACAGCCAGCTACCTAGAGGAAGGGAGTAGTTGGACCTGTGGTCTCAGGACCATAGTCACAGGGGACATCAAGCTCTATTGGCATAAAATACTACACAAAAATATTATCCCACATCCTACTTTGGAGAGTAGACACTTGGAACTTAAAAGCTTGCAAGCAGCCATCTACATGCAATGATAGGTCTCTCCTCATCCAGAGCTAAGAAGAACAAAGAAAACCAGGGATGCATGCAAACAATTAGTCTAAGCAACTATTACACTGTGTGATCCTCAGCCTATATGTCTATGAGGCTGGAAGAACTAGATGATGTCCAGCTACCACTGTCAACCACTTGGAGGGAGATCTACGTAGGAGATCCTGGCTAGAGTAGAAGAACAATGTGGAACAAAACTCAAATCATTCACAAAAGGGCGGGGGGCAGGTTTGCTGGTCTGATAGAACCTTGTGGAATCTCTGAGACTATGGCCCCTAGCTGCCCTTCATGTCTGGAATTGAACCCATTACTGTGGCTTCCAGACAAACAAAAACAGGCATATGAGTACATTTATATTAGGTAGATACACTCTTTGGAGGAGCTCTGGTAGCGTAGCATAGTGCCTAAGGCACTTCACTGCTAACCAGAAGGCTGGCAGTTCAAACACACCAGCCAATCCTTGGAAGGAAGTTTGGGCCATCTACTGCCATAGTGATACAGCCTTGGAAACCCAAGGAGGGGTCACTGTGAGTCGAGTCCAACTCGACAGCACATAACAACAACAACAACAACAACACATTCCTTAGAGAGCTCAATAATGGGAGAATAGAAGGACTGTGTATGCACAGGGAGACAACTCAGCAGGCAAGAGTGAAAGGGAGGGAAGGACACAGGGAAGAGGTAACTACTGGGAGGAAGTGAGAGGGGAGCTGTTGCATTGTGAGAAATTGCAGTCAGTGTCATGAGACAAAATATGTGTGCTGCTGTTTGGAAAGTGAATTTCCTCTGTAAACCCAAATCACAATAAATTAAAAAAAAAAGAAAGAAAGAAATCCTCACAAATGAACTAATAGACAGCATCACAATGAATGGAGAAAAGATTGAAGTTGCCAAAGATTTCATATTTCTTGGTTCCACAATCAACATCAATCGAAGCAGCAGTCAAGAAATGAGATGACAGTATTGCACTAGGAAAATCTGCTCAAAAGACCTGTTTAAAATGCTGAAGAGCAAAGATATCTCTGTGAAGACTAAGACTCACCTAACCCAAGCCATGATGTTTTCAATTGCATTATATGCATTTGAAAACTGGACAATAAATAAGGAAGACTAAAGAAGAGTTAATGATTTTGAGTTGTGATGTTGGCGAAGAATATTGAAAGTACCATGGACTTCCAGAAGGACTAACAAACCTGTCCTGGAACAAGTATAGCAGGAATGTTCCTTGGAATCAAGAATGGCCAGACTTCATCTCACCTACTTTTGGTCACGTTATCAGATGGGACCATTGCCTGGAGAAGGATACCATGCTTGGTACAGTCAAGGGTCGGTGAAAAAGGGGCAGACTCTCAACGAGATGAATTGACACAGTGGCTATAACGATGGGCTCAGGTATAGCAGCGATTGTGAGGCTGGCTTAAGACCAGGCAGTGTTTTGTGTCATTGTACGTAATTTCTCTGTGAGTTTGAACTGACTCAAAACACCTAACAACAACAAAACCCAAAGTGCTCATATCTAATTTAGGAAGAAGGTGGCTAGGAGCCAAGGAATGAGGCAGTCTCTGGTAGGTAGAAAAGAAAGAAATTCTTCCCCTAAGGCCTCTAGAAAATATACAACTCTGCCAACAACCTTGTTTTAGACCAGTGAGACCTATATCAGAACAGTAAGAGGAAAAATTTGTGTTTTTATTAATAAACCATTAAATTTGTGCTACTTATGAAACAGGAGAAATATAAAACTAAGACAAAGTATTAAAAGTACAAAATTTTTGAGTTCACAGGATTGCCAGCAGTAACCAGGGAAAAAAAATCTTCACATTTTCCTATTTACCTGTAGACCAAAAAAGAAGAAAAATGTTACAAGCGAGCTTTTGTACATCTGTTTATGTCTGGGTATCTGTTGCTCTTTAATTCAGCTTAATCTACTAAGAAGAATGAACTGTTCGGCCACTATTGTCTTCAATTTATCAAGACGTGGTATCTAACAAATTGGAAATACTCTCCTTGAAAAAAATTAAAAATAATAAACATCAAGGTTCATTTTTAAACTAACTTCATAGCTGCATACTAATTAATTAAATTTCTTTGCAATACACTAATAATACAGGAAGAATTGCTATATATATGAAGACATTTATTTGTCCTTTGTTATAATCCTAGCTTGTGCTATATTCTTCTCTCTTCAAGTTTAATAGCCTTCTGCTGTCCTGATAGGAATGTATCCACTTGTAAAGACACAGAATATGTCTCAGATCATTAAAGGGAGAAGTACTTACTCTAGCAAATTTTAGTGTGCTTGGCACTCTTTTGCAAGTAAAGCTAAAGAATATGCATGAACACAATTTTGTTCTTTATGGGAGCCTTTTTATTATCGTTATTTAGGTCTCTAGTTATAGTCTCCTTAGGCTCAATAGACTCTCTTTAAAAAATTATCTTCTGCAATTTGTGTGTATGTTATTGTTATTACAACTTCAAAATAAATCATGGCATTCAATGTTAAAAACTCCCTTCTGTTAATTAAAAAACAAATCATTTTCATGAAAACATCTCTGAAAAAAAATAAAATTATCAAGTGTTTCTACTAGTTACCCTTTGTTACTTTTAAAGCTGGAGGAAATTACTTGTAATAAAAAATAAAAATGTGTTTACATTTTGCAATTTTCCTTTTTATATTTGTGTTTTTAAATTATTTCAAAATGTTAATATAAAATTCTATTTACAGCAGGAAGATAAGAAAAGTCTTGGAGGAAGAAGTATTTTTTAAAATTTAGGTTTAAAACCTGGAGCATGATTTTAGCAAGGAGACAAGAAAATGAGTGAAGAAAACAGCTTAAGAAAAATAGATGATCATGAAAATAAGAGCTATTATTTATCCACTTTGCCCAATATTGCTATTTACTTCTGTCAAAAAATTTGATATACTTATTTAATAAATAAATAAAATAAAATGCAGGTAAAATGATCTCCATAGTATATATATATGGAAATTGAGGCTATGATATGATATCCATTTATATGATGGTCATTCTCTATTTTTGGCATGGGATAGTCATGGTGCAATAATAATGTAGAGTCTTCCTTTTTAATAAATATTTTTAAATATAAAAGTGTATCTATACACACACACACACACACATATATATACACACACATACATGTAATAAGTATGAATGTAATTATGTGCAAGGTGCCTACATGTCACAGTTTGTGTTCAACTGGTAATCTAAATGTAGGTGATTCTAACTCACCCAGCAGTGCCAAGGAAGAAAACACCTAGGTATCTGCTTTTGTTAAGATTACAGCCAAGAAAACTTTATGGAGCAAGCAGTTTCATTCTTCAACACATAGGGTTGCTGTGAGTTGGATTGACTCTATGAAAACTACATCAACAACATACATGATGTGCAAATGTAGCCAAAACTGTGAAGATAATATTTTAATAACTCAAGATGTTTGGGCTATACACATCAGTGAGTTATGTCATTCAAAGCACCCTAGAATCTGTGACATGTAGTGTGCTACACTAATTATGACTATACTATAGTCTAAGATAGGAGCTCTGGTAGCATAGTGCCTAAGGCACTTAACTATTAACCAGAAGGCTGGTGGTTCAAACCCACCAGCCACTTCTCAGAAGGAAGATGGGGCAATCAACTTCCCTAGTGATACCACCTTGGAAACCCAAGAAGGAGTCTTTATGAGTCATACAACTCGATGGCACATAACAACAACAACAATAACATAGTCTAAGATAGTGCCTGCCCTCAGTCAGGGTCCTGAGAATAAGTCATTTCAGCTTCATGGTTAACTTCAATCCAAAGTCAACTTTTGACTCTCCTTGATGAAAGAAAAGTCTTTGGCAAACTGAATGAGTCCCAAGCTTACAACAAACAAACAAAAAAACTTCTGGTATGCAAGTGAAGATATCTAGACAGATTAAATTGTGTCCTACCGTTTTCAATTTTTATGGATTCTGAAATACTAAGTACTTTATGGAGATCCAGAATACATGTGCTATTGGGTATTTTAATAGTGTTCTGATTACAGAATCATGGGATTTGGATTGTGGGACACAGACCATAGAACTTCTTCGTGAGAAGTTTAAGAGAAATAGATAATTTTATTTTTAATGAGAAAGAAGTTGTGAACTGTATTGATAAGTACAATACTGAAATATCAGTTCATAACAATATACCACTTAGATTTAAAATCAGGTGGCTCTGACCATATAGAATATTGAATAAAAATATTCAGCTATCATGATATGATTTTGAGTACCTGAAGAATAGGAAGTAAAATTCAGGAGTCAGGGCCCAAACATCGAATTGTTATACCCTTAACGAAAGTATGACATTTCTCCCATAGATTGAGTACTGCAGTAAATCTTTGTCTAATAGCTGAGCTGCACAAATGTGATATCCTTGAGGTAAATTCAACTCTGTAAAACACATCAAAAGGAAATTGGATGTGCAATCTTACTAATAAATATTTTCACCATAATATTACATATAAGTACTACTTAGTCACAAGTTTTCTATATGCCAAAGAGACAGGAAGGCCACATCTTCTGACCTCCTCTAACCCCACGAGAGGAAGACAGAATCACCATCAGTAGTAGCCCAAGGCCTATCCCTGAGAGGCTAGACATGCTGCCTCCCTCCAGCCTTTTCACCAACCCTGACGCCAATTGCTCCTTCCACAGCACCCACCACCTCTCTGCTGGTTTTGATAGTTCTCTTAACTGGCCACACAAAAATCACAGATTATGGGGTTTATTAGGGAAGAAACAGGCTACAACTCAAGTTCAGAAATGCACTCAGTCTCTCGCAGCCCACTGTCTCTCAGGTGACAGTCTCTCTCAGTCTCTCTCAGCAGTGTGTTTCTCAAGGTCTCTCTTAGCAGTGTGTGTCTTTCACATCTCTCTCTTGGCAGTCTGTGTCTCTCATATCTCTTAGAGCACGCTTCTCTCAGCAATATGTTAACAAGTCTTTCTCAGCCAAGAGTCAGAGAGACTTCTGCCTCTAGAAGGGCTCCTTTTGAGTCTGGCAGAGTGACCACTAACCAATCCCAACATCAGAATTCTAGATACTTGACAGAGAGCGAAATTCCCAGAAGTTTGCTTCATGCTGGTTCAACAGAAATACCACAGGTGGATAACTTTAGCAATCAGGACCTACTAGATTGCTCATGGCAAATTTCACCATGGAGTTTACAAAGACTTATGGCTAGAAAAGCCACACTATATAATTTACTACACCACACTGTGATAGCAATAATTCAACCTTGTACATTTAAATTATTTGTCCAGTAACATTGGATCATTTATAAAGATCTCTTACCAAACAAAAAACCAAACCCATTGTCATCTAGTCAATCCAGACTTGTAGTGACCCTGTGGGACAGATTAGAACTGCCTCATAAGATTTCCAAGGCTATAATTCCTCACAGAAGCCGACTGATACATCTTTCTCTCATGCAGGAGCCTCTGACTTTTAGGTTACCAGATGATCACTTTAACTACTATGTCTTCAGGATTCCTATCAAACCCAAAGGACATCATAAATGGAATAAAAATTTGGCATTCCTCTTATTTTCTCTCTCCCTTCATCTTTTTCTCATGAACACACACATACATTCACTGTTTTTGAATAATCCATTTATAATGATAGAAACAGGGAATCTGATCCCTGGGTGACTAGGGTTCCAATGTCTCATTTTCTAGAGGTTAAGCTCTTGATCCCATTAAGTAAACTACTACAACCAAGTTTTAAATGGTATCTGAACACTTAAAGAGACAATATTTTTCCTTCCACCTTTACCAGTAGTGTGGAAGTTAAGAAGATGTGTCAACTTGTTTTGAGTGGCTGGGCAGCTGGATGTGGTTATTCCCCAT
Source organism: Orycteropus afer afer (assembly GCF_000298275.1). Taxonomy (NCBI): domain Eukaryota; kingdom Metazoa; phylum Chordata; class Mammalia; order Tubulidentata; family Orycteropodidae; genus Orycteropus; species Orycteropus afer. Next base: position 2,599,760 of record NW_006921678.1, read on the forward strand.
GATGAGATTGGTAATCAAATTGATGGTGGAATCTACTGGAGCAGCTGAGTAGCTGCCCTAGGGATGGAATCTGCTTCCAGTATATAAGGAGAAGTTTTGAGAAGGGTATCTGCAGCTTTCAACACATTTGAATCCTGCATGTAGCCAAATTGTTATTCAGCAGCCTGTCATGTGGTCTGCTGATGTTAGGACACTTAATGAACTTGAATCAGTGGTCTGCCACATGGTTTGGCAACATTGAGACTGTGCTGTTTTTTTACTTGTTGGCCTTGGATTTGTCAGCCTCAGCTGTCAGCAGCTGCCTGAGGGAAGAAAGCTTCCAGCTTTAATGGACTGGGAGCAAGAGGCAGAGCTGAAGCCCAAGGTTAAGAGGCTTTCACCCAGCTTCTAGAGCTTGGCACTTTGAATTTGGACTTCTAGCCTCCAAAACTGTAAGAGAATAAACTCCTGTTTGTAAAAGGCAACCATTACTGGTACCTTCTGTTGTAGCAGCACTAGGTAACCAAAACACAGTAAATAGTATGATATTTCTACCATAGATTGAATGAGTACTGCAGTAAATCTTTATGTATGGCTGAGCTGTACAAACATGACATGCCTGAGACAAACCTGATTATGTAAGACACGTGAGTTCTGGAACCTCTGAGAAGATCAGAATGAAATAGGATATGTAATCTCAAAAAATAAAATAATTTGAGTCTTCAACTGAATGTTTTTTAATAATTTAAAAATGATACTATTAAGGCCCTAAATAGATAACCTTTCTATCTTACTTGCCTTATCATTTTACCACAAATCTTCAGCAATCAAATTTGATTAACAGTTGGAGATGGGTATGTCACTGGTATTTAGTGAAGATTGTAGAAAAAAAAAGACTATCTTTAATCTAGGGCTAAATTTGTAGTTTATAATAAAAATCTCAACATGAAAATATGTATTTAAGTCACATTCCCTTTAGTAATTTTTCATACTTCCACTGTTGTCATAAAATATTTGAACTACTCTAGAGTGTAATATGATGTAATAGTATGTAATGAATTCTGGGAACTTACCACCTTGAATCTCAATTCAGTGTGTGAAATTTAAATTTTTTCTCATTAAATAATCTCTGAGAAATTTTTACTACCAATTCTCTCATAGAGTACACCAATCTATTTAAAGTCATCAAAAGCATTTCCTTTTTTACTTATTTTAAAATAATCTTAAACATCAAAAAGTCTGTAGGAATAGCTCAGTTTTTTTGTACTATTTTAACATAAGTTGTTGATATGAAGCTCCTTTTAAAATATTTTAGTGTGTGTTCCTAGTCTTATACATCTAGTATGATAATTGAAATAAGAAAGTCAATATTGACATATTACTGATAATGTTTATTTTACATCTGTGACTCTCAGGATTTATACTTGTCCAATTATTGATAATGTTCACTTTGATTACTTAATTAAGGTGGTACTCACCAGGTTTCTCCCAAAAAGTTACCATTTTACCTTTTGTAATAAATGTGTATTTTGTTGCAAGTTATTCTGAGGCTGTATAAATATTCCATTCCTAATAAAATGTTCAATTTATTATTTGTGTAAACAGATACATAAGGGTAACCATTTTATTCAATGGACTGTGAGTTATTACTGTCATTATTTAATGTTATGTTCAATTTTTTTGAAGATTTGATTCTTGGGAACAACCTCCAAGCTGACTCCAATGTGTTTGGGGGCAACTCTCCATTATTCAGGAGCATTCCTTACTAAAAATTCAGTCTCATCTAGTACATTCCCTGTTCCAGTCCTGTCATTTCTTCATAGAACCCTGGGCCCTATTAGTACTAATTGCTGTTTGGATGAAGCTTTCAGTCATTTTCAGGGGAGAGTGTACGTGAATACACATACATACATAAATATATAGGTAAGCATGTATTCACAAACATAAGGATTTCCAGTGATATAGTGCCTAAAGCATTTGACTGCTAACCAGAAAGTTGTGGTTCAAACACACCAGCCACTCTACGGAAGAAAGGCTGGGCAATCTACTCCATAAAGATTTGCCATCTCAGAAACCCAAAAGGGGTTGATATGAGTTCGGATTGACTCGATAACAGTGAATTTGGTTTTTGAATTCACAAACATATATTTTACATTAATACTATTTCCATGTCTACGTGTGTGTGAATATATGTATGTTGTTGTTGTTATGTGCCATCGAGACGGACCCTACTCATAGCAACCCCTCCTTGGGTTTCCGAGGCAGTATCACTATGGAAGTAGATTGCCCCATCTTCCTTCTGAGGTGTGGCTGGTGGGTTTGAACCACCAGCCTTCTGGTTAGCAGTCAAGTGCCTTAGGCACTACACTACCAGAGCTCCTGAATATATGTATATGTATGTATATATGCCACCACTTGTCTGCCAGTTTATTATACTGTGATAGCTTGTGTGTGTTGCTGTGAGACTGGAAGCTATGCCACCAATATTTCAAATCCCAGCGGGATCACACATGGTGGGCATGTTTCAGCAGAGCTTCCAGACTAAGACAGACTCAGGAGAAGGAAGGGGCCATCCACTTCTCAAAGAATTGGCCAATGAAAACCTTATGAATAGGTGAAGAATACTGAAAGAACCATGGACTGCCAAAAAAACTAACAAACCTGTCCTGGAAAAAGTACAGCTGGAATGCTTCTTGGAAGTGAGAATGGCCAGACTTTGTCTTACCTACTTTGGTCATGTTGTCAGAAGGGACCCTTAACTGGAGAAGGCCATAATTCTTGGTAAAGTGGAAAGTCAACCAAAAAGGGTAAGGCCCTCAATAAGATGGATTAACACTTGGCTGCAATGATGGGCTCAGGTATAGCAGGGATTGGGAGGCTAGCACAGGACCAGACAGTATTTTGTTCTATTGTACATAGAGTTGCTATGAGTCAGAGACAAGTTGACAACACCTAACAACAAAACAACATGTGTGTAAGGAGAGAGAGAGAATCTTAAGTCCACATTTATATGTCTATATTTCAGTTCAGCAGTCCAATAACACAGTGTTTTGCCTTTCCATATTTGTAAATTCCTTCTCCAACAATGACGAAGATGGCTCCCATTATCCTTAAATATTTACTTATTTAATTGTCATGGTCCTCTAGTGTTGCTGTAACAGAAATACTACAAGTGAATGGGTTGACAAACAGGAATTTATTCTCTTACACTTTAGGAGGGTAAAATTCCAAATTCAGAGTGCTGGCTCTAGGGACTGGGTGAAGGCCCCTTGACCTTAGGCTTCAGCACTGCCTCTTATTCTTGGTCTACTGGAGCTGGATGCTTCTCATAACTCAGGAAGCTGCTGGCTTCTGAGCCTTACAAACCCAAAGTGTCTAATAGAATGGCACAATTCCAAAATCTAGACACACAGCAGACCACTGGTTTAAGTCCAAGAACAATCCCAAGATCGTCAGGCAATATGGCAAGTCACTGAGAGAAGTCCCAGCCAAATGCAGGGTCCAGATGTGCCAAAAAGCTGCAGACTTTTCTCAAAACTTCTTTTATACTGGAAGCAAGTTGCACCCCGAAAGCAGCTGTTTAGCTGCTCACAGAATATTCCACCATGGAGGTGATTACAGTCTCATCATGGGGAATATCTACATCAAGCTGCCCAGCCACTCTAAACCATAACCTGGTCAAATTGACACATAACCTTAACTACTGCATTGATCGATTCCCTTATATGAAAAACCAATCCTCATGACTACCTCCTTCCCAAGATCAGAAACAAGACAATGATAGCTCCTCTTTCCACTAAACCGAAACAAAACCAAACTCACTGCTGCAGAGTCGGATCTGACTCATAGCAACCCTTCCTTGGATTTCTGAGGTGGTATCTCTACAGAAGTAGATTGTCCAGTGTTCCTTCTGAGGAGTAGCTGGTGGGTTTGAACTGCCAGCCTTCTGGTTAGCAGTCAAATGCTTTAGGGACTATGCCACCAGAGCTCCTTTCCACTACTATTCAACAAATTACTAGAAGTTCTTGCCAGAGCAATCTTGCAACAAAAAGAAATTGGAAAGAAAGAAGTTAAGGGTTTATTTTTTTTCAAATGATATAATTATCAATATTCAAAATCCAATAAAATGTATTAAAAAAAAACTAGAAAGTGAGATTTTCAATGCTGCAGGATACAAAATCAACATACATCTACTTACTACTAACCAGCAATCAAATATAATGTATACTTGAGTTGTTTCCATGATTTGGTTATTAAGAATAATGTAGATCTGAAAATCTATGCAAAAGATTTTGGATATGTTTTATTTTTCTCAGTTACATCCCTAGGAGCAGAATTGCTTAATCTTACAGTGATTCATTGTTCAATTTTTGAAGAATTTATAGACTGTTTTCCAAATTGGCTATACTATTTTACCTTCTAACTTTTCCACATCCTCCACAACACTTGTTATCACAAGGATAACTGCCAAAGGGGCAAGGAGTCCACATCTTCTGACCTCCTCCAACCGCACAAGAAGAAGACAGAATCACCATCAGTAGCCCAAGGTTTATTCCTGTGAGGTCATTCATACTGCCTCCCTCCAGCCCTTTCACCAACCCTGACACCAACTCTTCCTCCCGCAGCACACACCACCTTTTATCTGGGTTCACTAATTCACTGCAGTGGCCACACAGAACTCATGGATTATGGGGCTTATTAAGGAAGCACCAGGCTACAATTCAAGTTGAGGAAAAATGTGCAGTCTCTCTCAGCCTGCCGTCTTTCCGCCAACAGTCTCTCTCAGCCACTCTCCCAGCAATGTGTGTGTCTCAGTGTCTCTCTCAGCAATATGTGTCTCTCAGTGTCTCTTTCTCAGCAGCACGTGTTTCTCAGGAGTGCATTTCTCTCAGTAGCATGTCTTTCTCAGCCAGCAGTCAGAGAGACTTCTGCTTCTAGGAGGCCTATCTGTCTCTGACAGCCTCTTTGAGCTTCTCAGAAGGGCCAAGCTAGTCAATCATAACATCAGAATTGTAAGCACCTGAGAGAGAGTGAACTTCCCAGAACATTGCTTTGTGCCCTCTCAATAGAAATACCTTTAATAATCAGGAGCTCCTCGGTTGCTCACAGCAAATTCCACCATGAAGTTTACAAAGATTTATGGCTAGAAAAGCCATACCAGGTAATTTACTACACTGCAATAGCCATCCTTGTGAGTCGGAAGTTGTATTTCATTGTGGTTTTGATTTGCATTTCCCTGATGGCCAATGATGTTGAACATCATTTCATGTGCTTATTGGTAGTTTCTATATCTTCTTTAATAATTTGTATATCTTCTTCTTGGAATAAATTTCTATTCAAGTCCTTTGCTCACCTTTAAAGTGAGTTTACAATCTCTTTATTATTGAATTGTAAATATTTTTATATATTCTGGATACAAGTCCCTTATGAGATATATGATTTGCCAATATTTTCTCCAATTCTGTTTGTTATCTTATGTCCTTGATGATTTTAGTTTTTTTATTTCTTTGATATTTTTAAATTCTTTGATGTTTTTAATTTTGGTGAAGTCCTTATCTATTTTTTTTCTTTTTTTTACAAAGGATATTATTTTAGTTAAATAAACTATATGATTGTTAAAAATTAGAAATAAAAAACTAGAAACAAGAGGGGAAAGTCAGTTTTATTCTAATTTTCCCTTGACTGCTTCTCCCTCTGCTCTTTGCAGCTCTCCTCATTCTAGCATCTCATTTCTTCAATTTCTCAAATGCTCCCTATTTGTTGGAGGTGAATGATATGAAAAAAGTTATTAATTCATATATTCATGAATTTATTAAGTAAAATGATATTAAGTTCTTCTCAGGTGCCAGGCATTGTGCCATGCACAAAGTTTATACTGAATAATAGAACCTAGACCCACAACTGTGGCAATCTCTGTTAAAAAGGAGTCAGTAAGAAAATAAGTCTTAAATACATTTAGAGTTGAGTGATAAAACAACATATGAAAATCAATGAGAACCCAGACAGAAGCTGTTTCTACTTGGGTGGTAGAGGAGGACAAAGAAAGTGTCGATCCATAGAATCCCATAGAAGGTGAATCTTGAAGAAAAATTATTTACCATAAGAATAAAACTCACTCCACTTGGAATGCACCATTAGAAGCAATGGCACTCAGAAGAGAATTGTGTGTTTAAGGACTCACTGAAAAGGACAAGGATGGAGATAAGAGCATGACAAAATGTGGTGCTAGAATAGTCAGCAAAGATAAAAATCACAAAGAATTTTATAGAGCAAATATAATATGGTGTAAAAGACAATTACTTTGTCTTTCTAATGGAAAGGAACATTTAACTCAATGGTATAAAACTGTATGGCTCTGTATGGCTTTATAACCCACCAGAAAGCAAGCTGTATTTCATCTAAGTGGTCTTTCTGTAGAAACTCCCCAAGTTACACAATGTCACTGACTTTTGTCCACTCTGCTATTGGTATATATGATGAATTGTATAATGATTGGTAGAATGATGCATACATTTTATGTTTTAGTATGAAAGATGTTTATATTATATTATGAATGAAAGTTAAACCTAACACATCATTTGCTTTAAAGTGTTTCTTTTTACTGAAATATCAAAGCACTCTAATCAATAAGATTTCATCTCAACACACCCACATATCCAATCTTAGCACTGTAATTAACACCTAAATCCATAGGAATGTAACTTATGAAGTGCAATCAATTTTTTAAATATCTCCTTCACCAACATAGAAGATTTAGAATTTATAAAAGTATATGTCACCTAAGACCAAGAGTATATTCTACCTAGGAGCTCTGGTAGCATAGTGCCTAAGGCACTCAACTGCTAACCAGAAGGCTGGTGGTTCAAACCCACCAGCCACTCCTTGGAAGGAAGACTGGGCCATCTACTTCCGTAGTGATACTGCCTCAGCAACCCAAGGAGGGGTCTCTATGAGTCAGGGCTGACTCGATGGCACGTAACAACAACAACAGCAACAACAACATGTCACCTAACACTAGTAAGAAATCACTTACTACTTCCTTCATAATAAGATATGATATATTGACATTAAAGATCTTGACATACCAGTTGCATTGAAAATGAGAAACATACCAGTTTGGATTTTGTCATGTTCTTAATTATTTTTCAGAATGGTTATGAGTAGTAGTGAATAGCTCTAATTAATGTGAAGCTCAATTCAGCATCCCATAGAAAGTGACTGGATCTAGCAATGTCACTTGCTGCATCAGAGTAGAATTACAACTGTTTCAAAAAAAAAAAAGAAAAAGAAAAAGAAATATCTGGCAATCAAACTTCTGCATTTAGAGCTAATGATTTATTAAATATTTATCTTAGTAATTGATGATCATAAGAGAGACCAGTCCCTTAAAGCCTTTCCCTCAGTGCTGGCTGCTTCCCTTCTACACAATGGAGGGAAGCTTTTCTAGTTTCAACTATGCTCCCAAACATTCTTGTAAGTCCCCATTAGAGGTTCGTGGAAAAGAATCTGAGAGTGGGCGTAACCTCCCCTTCTGTCTGTGACACTAGCGGAGTTATCATCTCACTGTAGTCCATGCTCAGCTTTTAGAAATTTGTCATAAAGTATAATTGCATTCTTACATCCTATTTTGGGTATCTAGTGCTGCTGTAACAGACATACCACTAGTGGATGCTTTTGTTTTCTCTCTTACAGTTTAGGGGGCTTGAAGTTGAAGTTCAAAATGTCAGCTTTAGGGGCTAGGTGAAGGTCCCTTGACCTTGGGCTTCAGCTATGACTCTTGCTCCCAGCCCCCTGGAGCTGGAGGTGTCTCTTAACTGAGGTAGCTACTGGCTGCTGAGGCTGAAAAACCCAATGCTGTCAGCAAGTAAAATGGCGTAGTCTTAAGATTATCAAGTAACATGGCAGGCCACTATTCCAAATCTGTACCAGTCTCAAGATCAGAAAACAACATGCCAGGCCACTGAGATGAAGACTTGGCCACATGCAAGATCCAAATGTGCCAAAAACCTCAGGACCGTGTTCAAAGCTACTTCTTATACCCTGAAAGCAGACCACATCCTTAAGACAGCTACTCAGCTGTTCAAAGTATATTCCACCATGGAGATGATTACCAGTTTCATCATGGGAAATAATTACATTCAGCTGCCCAGCCACTGAAAAGTAGGCTCAGCCAAATTGACATACAACGTCAACTACCACACAATCCCAGCATCTCTTTTTCCCGTAAGAGTCTTATGCACAGTTCAGACTACTCTAATGGATCATGTCTTTGGAAGAATCTTTTTTCCCTTTTTTTAAATTTGATATAAGTTTACTTGTTTGCCCTGTGACTTTAGCTGTTGTTGTTGTTGTTGTTATGTGCCATCGAGTCAGCCCTGACTCATAGCGACCCCTCCTTGGGTTTCCCAGGCAGTATCACTACGGAAGTAGGATTGCCCAACCTTCCTTCCGAGGAGTGGCTGGTGGGTTTGAACCACCAGCCTTCTGGTTAGCAGTCAAGTGCCTTAGCCACTTTAGCTGAGAGTTACCAAAAACTACATGTATAAATAAATATACATATGTGTGTATGTATAATATACATATATATGAATGAGGAAAACTAAAGAAGAATTGATGCTTCTGAAGTGTGGTTATTAGTGAAGAATATTGAATATGCCATGGACTACCAGAAGAATGAACAAATTTTTCTTGGAAGAAGTACAGCAAAAATGCTCCTTGGAAGCAAGAATGGCAAGACTTTGTCACATGTACTTTGGACTTGTTATCAGAAGGACCAGTCTCTGGAAAGGGACATCATGCTTGGTAAATAAGAGGGTCAGCAAAAAAGAGGAAGATCCTCAACAATATGGAGTGACACAATGGCTTCAACAATGGGGTCAAACAGCAATGATGTGAGAATGACATAGTCGCCATGATTTGGAATGGATTTGACAGCACCTAAAAACGATTTCTGTCTCCCTGTCTGCCTGTCTATCTGTCTTACTATGTATCTATCTATCTATCTGAAGCCCTGAGGACACAGTGGTTATTCACTCACTCCTCAGAAGGAAGGTTGGGCAATCTACTTCCGTAGTGATACCGCCTCGGAAACCCAAGGAGGGGTCGCTATGAGTCGGGGCCAACTCGACGGCACATAACAAAAACAACAACAACAACAACTAAGAAAGGTAAGCAGTTCAGACCCACCAGTAGCTCCATGGGAGAGAGATGTGACAGCCTGCTCCTGTAAAGATTTACAGCCTATGGAGCAGTTCTACTCCATCCTATAGGTCACTTTGAGTTGGCATCAACTCACTGGCAAAAGGTTTGTTTTGGGTTTGTTATTGTTGTTAGGTGCCATTGAGTTGATTCCCACTCATACACCCTACATACAATAGAACAAAACACTGCCTGTCATGCACCATCCTCATAATCTTTGCTCTGCTTGACCTTGAGCATATCATTGCACCCACTGTATAAATCCATCTCATTGTAGGTCTTCTCCTTTTCCTCCAACCATCATTTTTTGGAGGTTTGTGTGTGTGTTTATATATATATATTCAGTTTAGAGTGTCATTAAATCCAGATTTCTATATTCTAGACAGAAGCAGAATTCTGAATGATCATTTAACTTATTTTGTTCATTAAAAATTCAGTAATACTAAGTTCTTCCAGTAAGTAACCTAGCATTTTCTGAATGAGTGTGTATATACATACACAAGAAAGTCAAAAAAGGCAAGTTTCCATTTTATTTCAATAAATGACATTTCAAAGAGGTTAAAGAAGAATTTGATAAGCAATAAAATGTGTCATAATCTATTACATAATTTAGCCTAATTCATAGTTGATATATACACTAGCATTTTATATCACATGCCAGTAAACATAAGAAGATATAAAATTACAGGACTTCATGGAGCTTATAAAGAGGACAGGAGTATATATCAAACACAGTATATATCAAGGAAGCTGCTGATAACCTGTCCTTTAGCTTGGTTATTAAAGATCAATGTTCTCAAGCGTAAGTGGAGAAAAATACAGTCTAGAGATTCCACCTCTGCTCTAATGAAGTTGGATTTACTATACACATTAAATGAAAGAATATCAATACCTTATAAATTTTGCTCTTCATATTGTCAAGAGAGCTTCTTAGTATTATGCTTCATAGCATAAATTTCATAGATTTGTCCAAGACAACCATTGAACTACTGAAAGAAAATAATGGTCCCATTAGTAACCAAAAGCAAATCAAACAAACTTACCAAACAAACAAAAACAAAAACAAAAACAAAAACAAAAAAAGGAAAATAAAAGTCATGGTGATATCTTCCTTGAAAATTCAAAATAATTAATACCATCAACATAAGGTGACTATGAATGACAGGCCAGGAGGATGATGATCGCAAACTACTGAAGGGTCAAACTTGCTCTTAGTAAAAGATTGAACCACAAAACAGAAGGGGGAAATGAAAGGACAGTGAGAGCACTCTAGCCTCCTCCGCAAAGAACACAAAATGGATGGGCATGCTAATAATGTCTTGAATCAATCACCACACTGGTGAATGGGATTCAAGCCATGCTTGGAATAAATCCCTTTAATTAAAATCAGTTTTTAATATGATCTGTTCTGGGAGCTTAGAGCTCTTCAATGTGAACTTTTCTAGATTTTGTTCAAAATACTTAGTTTTGAATCATCAGAGACAATTCTGCTATCACCAAGGAATTTAAACTGTAATGACCATAGACATCATGAAAGGTCTTAGACTGATGGAGGTTATGTGGTGATTTATTCTAGATAATGTAAGACTGCGCACAAAACTCACCCAATTCACAAAACAAATTGTGATCTCAGTTTTATGCTCTTAAATATACAGCACTCATGAATTCTGTCCTTACTTATTTGTTGTTTATCCATTTTGTTGTTGTTACTAGCTGTGCTGACTTGACTTCAACTCATAGAAACCTCATGTGCAATAGAATAAAACATTACCTGGTTCCGCATCATCTTCATGGTCACCAGAACGTTCAAATCCATCCTAACAGCTATTGTGCCAATCAATCTCACCAAGGGTTTCTCACACTCTTTTGGCTCCTACTTCATCAAATATGATGACTACCTCTACCAGTAGATTTCCCCGATGACATATCCAAAACAAGCAAGTTGGACAATGTGTTATTGTGATTCATAACGTTCTCATTGACTAATTTTCAGAAGTCAATCTCTAGGCCTTTCTTCCTAGTTTGTCTTAGTCTGGAAGTTTTGCTGAAACCTGTTCACCATGGAAGACCCTGCTGATTTTTGAAATGCAAATGGCATAGCTTCCAGCATTATGGCAACATACAAGCCACTACATTGTGACACATTGTGGTTTTCTTCAGTAGTTTTCCAGTATAGTTCCTATCAATCCTATATTTTTCTTTTCTTTTTTTTTTTTTTTTTTTTGGGGGGGGGGAGAATAGGAAAGCAACTTCATGATGAAAAACTATTCATTTTGTCTAACTCTTTTTTTCCCTCATTTCCTAAATTTCAAACCCTCTTTACATTCTGTCAGCTAAGTCATCAATAACCGCTGAATTAATCTTCCCTTGCCAGATGCACATACATTCTCCTTTCCACGGCTACCTTTTTCAGTTGTTCTTCCTTTTTAAAATGAAACTTTAAAGTGAAAACTCCAAAATGAAACTTTACCTCTTTTTTTTAAGCCTTTCAATTCCACAAATCCTCAAATGTTTGCCTCTTCTGCATATTTATCCAAAGATACTCCCATTTGAAACTAAAGTATTGCCTGTCTCAACATGGAGTCCACTTTAATACATAAGAAGGTAAAGACAGCAGTTGTGGAAAACAGGAATCAATAAATAAATTTACTCTTGTATGAATTATGGCTGCTACAAACCAAGTTATTTCAACTATTTCCTTTTTCTTAGGCTGCTAATGAGATAAAATTACCCAGAAACATAGTATTGACTAAATATCTTATCATAATTCCTAATTCAACATGCAAAAATTCCCAATATTATAACTTATTTGTAGACATTAGTAGGTGCCTTTATTAGTCTGCAACTCTTGTTCTCAAACATACTCTGTTCAATCTCCATTTCCATTCCTCTGACCACACATCATCTAGATCACATGACATTAAGTCACTTTCAGGGATCAAAATCCATGTTCAGCAATTAACACTCAGCTCCAGGTGTGAAAAAGCTCTATCCATCCTAAATCAAAATGATGCAACTTTTCTGACTCTTTCAGAGGCTGTGAGAAGTTTTGAAAAACAGAGTGAGATTTTATGTTTGCATTTCTCTCTTCATAACTCACATTGGATGGCCTCAAATTGCCTTCTACATGACAGATATTAAAATGTGAGCTTTTTGTGTGGTTAGCTGGAGGACATATGAGGACCTTAGTCCTTCATATGTCCTAGATATGGGCTACAGTCTTGTAATAATTCCTGCTCCATTCATGCTTCTCAAAGCGCACAGCGTATGTTTCAATTTTAGAATCTCCTTGTCCTAGCCTGTTACAGTATTATTTTTTATTTACTATCTTTGCCAATGACAATGGAGGACTTTTCCTTCCAGGATACTGAGAATGCTAACTTAACATCAAGAAGTTTCTTTTTTGGCAATATTAAACATAAATACACAATCACAAATTCTCCTTGCCTAGACAAATTTACAGCCTGTCATTTTTATATTTCCTTTGTTATTGACCAGCTAAGAAACTGAATGTCAGTTTTATTCAGAATAATGTATTTACAATTGCCAGTGACAAAAGCTTCTATTGTCACCTTGCATTTATATAGAAAATGTAATAAAGGGCAGTGGGTTTGACAAAGCTAACACTGTAGCTTTTCATTATTGCAGACTCAAAACATTGTGTTGTTGTTGATGATGTTGGGTGCCATCAAGTCAGTTTTGATTCATAGAGACCCCACAGGACAGGATAAAAATGCCAAATAATGCACACACAGGAAAATATAAGCCACAACAGAGAAAGTCAAGTCCATATATATAATTACTTCCTACTCAAATGGCACATATTAAGTATCTAAGCTATATTAGAAATACCACAAAATATGGCTTTAAAAATGGCAATTTATTTTCTCACAGTTTCTAAAACCAAATCAAACACTGCTGTGGAGTCGGATCTGACTAATAGAGACCCCTCCTTGGGTTTCCGAGGCAGTATTACTAAGGAAGCAAATTGCCCAACCTTCCTTCCGATGAGTGTCTGGTGGTTTTAGAAGGCTAAAAATTCAAATTCAGGGTATCAGCTCTAGGGGAAGGCTTTCTCTCTCTGTTGGCTCTGGGGAAATATCTTTGTCTTTTAAGCTTTTTCTCCTAAGTTCCTAGGCAATTTTCACTGGCTGTGAAC
>NW_006921678.1:2613350-2615632 GCF_000298275.1 Orycteropus afer afer
CTTCCGAGGAGTGGCTGGTAGGTTTGAACCGCCAGCCTTCTGGTTAGCAGTCAAGTGCTTTAGCCACTATGCTACCAGAGCTCCTAGAGGAGTTTAGAATTTACAATTTATTTTTCATTTTAATTTTTATTGTGATATTGGTGAAAGTTTACAGAACAAATTCATTTTCCATACATCAGTCCACAAACACTTTAACTCATAACATTGACTGCAATTTTTCACAATGCAACTGCTCTCTTCCCGCTTCCTCCCTATAGTTACCTGTATTCGTCTCTCCCATGTGTACTTGGCAATCGCCTTCCCCTCAGCTGTTTCCTGTGCATATTTTCCCATGATTGATCTCTCCAAGGAGTGTATCTAGCTAATGTAAATTGCTCACCTCATATGCCTGTCTTTTGTTTGCCTAGAAGTCACAAGAGTGGGTTCAACTGCAGACTTGAAAGGTAGCTAGGGGCCATAGACTCAAAGGTTGAAACAGGCTCAATAGCACCTGCAAACCCTTTTTTTTTTTTTTTATCATTTGAGTTTTGTTCCACATTGTTCTCCTACTCTATCCAAGATTTCCTGCATAGATCCCCCTCCAAGTGGTTGACAGTGGTAGCCAGGCATCATCTAGATCTGGTCTCATATTCATATAAGCTGAGGATTGCATGGTATACCTTGGACTAATTGTTTCCATGTGTCTTTGGTTTTTTTCATTCTTCTTTGTTCTGGACAAGGAGAGACCCATCATTGCATCTAGATGGCTGCTTGCAAGCTTTTAAGATCCCAACCGCTACTTAGCAAAGTAGGATATGGAATAATTTTGTGTAGTATGTTATGCCAATTGAGGTTAATGTCCCCTACAACCACAGTCCTAAGCCCACAGGTTCCACCACCTGCTCCCTCCGGGTAGCTGGCTGTGCCCAAGAAGGGACTACAACCTTGTCTCTTGTCAGCTGTAAGTTATACCTGAAAATTCTTACAGAACATACAAATACACTTGTAGAGACATTGTCTGCCAAACCTATATATAGTTATGGGCACACTGCCCTCTGCATAGAAATACCTAATAGTCCAGCCTATGCAACCCTTTGTACACCCATATAGCCATGTTTGCCTTCACTGACAATGCAGTACTCTATGTGCAAAAGGGTTCATCTTTGTTGCCTGTACCTCTCTTGTACCTCTCTCTGTCTTCTTCCTCAAGGCCACCATGTTGATCACTCACATTTGGTACATTGCCCTTCTCTTCACACAAATCAATATTTGTATCTACCTATCTAATAGTGTTCCCTACCCTACCCTCCCACCCCTGGTAACCAAAAAAGAAAATTTCCTTCCATATAGAAACCATTTCTTGACTTTTTACAATAACAGACTAATACAATATTTGTCCTTCTGTGGTTGACTTATTTCACTCAGCATAATGTCTTCCAAGTTCATCCATGTTATGTGGTGTTTTGCAGTGTACGTTATTCTTTAGGGTTGCGTAGTATTCCATTGTGTGTATGTACCACAGTTCAGTTATCCATTCTTCAGCTGATAGACACCTAGGTTGTTTCCATCCTTTTGCTATTGTAAATAGTGCTGCTATAAACATAAGTGTGCATATGTCTGTTCTTGTCATGGCTCTCACTTCTTTAGGATATATATCTCGTAATGGAATGACTAGATCAAAAGGTATTTTTAATTCCAGCTTTTGAAGGAATTACCATACTGCTTTCCACAGTGGTTGTACCATTTTACAGTCCCACCAGTAGTATATGAGGGTCCCAATCTCTCTGCATCCTTGCCAGCATTTGTTATTCTCTTGTCTTGTAGAACTTTGCTACTAGTGCTGGGGCAAGATGATATCTCATTGCTTTGATTTGCATCTCTCTAATGGCTAATGACTGTGAACATTTCTTTATACGTTTGTTGATCACATGAATGTCCTCTTTGGTGAAGTATCTGTTCATGCCTTCTGCCCATTTTTTAATTGGATTATTTGTCTTTTTGTTGTTGAGGTGTTAGAGTTTTCTATAAATTCTAGAGCTAAGTCCCTTGTCAGATATGTCATTACTGAATATTTTTTTCCCAATCTGTAGGTACTCTTTTGACTTTGGTGAAGCATGTAAAAATTTAATTTTTCAAAAGTCCCATTCATTTAGTTTCTCTTCTGCTGTTTGTGCATTTTAGATTATGCTTGATAGGCTTTTTATGCCATATACTTGTTGTTGTTGTTGTTATGTGCCGTCGAGTCAGCCCCGACTCATAGCAACCCCTCCTTGGGTTTCCGAGGCAGTATCACTATGGAAGTA
>NW_006921678.1:2616072-2634188 GCF_000298275.1 Orycteropus afer afer
AGGTCTCTTTCCTTTCCTTATAAAGTTAGTGATTGGTTTTTCCACATCCTTAAAGAATGTTGATGGGATCTGGATTGGGACTGTACTGAATGTACAGAATGCTTTGGGTAGAATTAACATTTTCACAATGTTCAATCTTCCTATCCATGAGCATGGTATGTTCTTCCATTTATGTAGATCTCTTATGGTTTCTTGAAGTAGTCTTTGAATAGTTTTCTTTGTACAGGTCTTTTGTGTCCCTGGTAAGATTTATTCCCAAGTATTTTATTTATTTTTGGTAGCTATTGTAAATTGTATCGATTTCCTTATTTGTTTTTCAGCAACCTCTTTGCTGGTGTAGAGGAATCCCACTGATTTTTGCATGTTGATCTTGTATCCTCCCATGATGCTAAATCTCTCAATTAGTTCCAGTAGATTTTTGACTGAGACTCTTGGGTTTTCTATGTATAGGATCATATTATCAGCAAATAGGGATAGTTTGACTTCTTCCTTACCAATTTGGATGCTTTTGATTTCCCTTTCTTGCCTTATTGCCCCGGCTAGGACTTCCAATACAATGTTGAATAGAAATGGTGATAGTGTCTTTTTGTTGTTGAGGTGTTAGACCTTGTCTGGTTTGTGTTCTCAAGAGAAATGGTTTCAGTCTCATCACCATAAATGCCCATTATTATGTTGAGGAATATCCCTTCTATTCCTATTTTGCTGAGAATTTTGATCAGGAATGGGTGTTGGATTTTATGAGATGTCTTTTCCTCATTAATTGATGTGATCATGTGGTTCTTTTTCTTTGTTTTATTTATGTGGTGGATGACGCTGATTGTTTTTCTAATGTTGAACTATCATTGCATACCTGATATGAAACCCAATTGGTCACAATGAATTATTTTCTTGATATGTTGTTGGAATCTATTGGCTAGGATTTTGTTGAAGATTTTTGCATCTATATTCGTGAGGGATATTTGTCTGTAGTTTTCCTTTTGAGTGATATCTTTGCCTGGTTTGGTATCAAGGTTATGCTTGCTTCATAAAATGTATTTGGGAGGAATCCATCCTTTTCTATGGTTTGGGAAACTTTGAACAGAATCAGTGTCAGTTTTTCTCTGAATGTTTTGTAGAATTATCTGATGAAACTGTGTGGGCCAGGACTTTTTTTTGTTGGTAATTTTTTGATGACCTGTTCGATTTATTCTTTGGTCATGGATCTGTTCAACTTTTCCACATCAGTCTGTGTTAGTTTATGTAAGTGATGAGTTTCTAGAAATCTGTCCATTTCTTCCACATTTTCAAACTTGTTAGAGTACAGTTCTTCATAGTATCCTGATTTTATCCTTTTTATTTCAGTTGGTTCTGTTGTGATGCCACCCATTTCATTCCTTATTTGTGCTATTTGTATTCTCTCCTCTTTTTCTTTCTTAAATTTGCCAGTGGTTTGTCAATTTTATTAATATTTTCAAAAAAAAAACAACTTTTAGTCTTCTTGGGTTTTTCTATTGTCTATTTTTAGTTTCATTACTTTCTGCTGAAATCTTTATTACTTCCTTTCTTTTGGTGACTGTAGGCTTTTCTTGCTGTTCTTTTTCTAGTTGTTGGATGTTTGGTTTAACATGTTGATTTTGGCTCTTTCTTCTTTTTTGATGTGTGTGTTTATTGCTATAAATTGGCCTCTGATCACTGCTTTTTCTGTGTCCTAAAGATTTTAGTATCTTGTGTTTCCATTCACATTTGATTCAAGGAATTTTTTAATTTCATTTTTTTTTTTATTATTTCTTCTCTTACCCAGTCTTTCTTATGGAGGATTTTATTCAGTTTCCATGAGTTTACTCTTCTTCCATACATCTTCTTATTGCTGATTTCTAATTCGATAGCATTGTGATCTGAGAAGATGCTTTGCAGTATTTCAATGTTTTAAAATGTATTCAGGTTTGATTTATGGTTTGCTTTATGGCCTAACATCTTGGAGAATGCTCCATGTGCACTGGAAAAGAATGTATATTGTGCTATTATTGGGTGAAGTGTTCTGTAGATGTTTGTAAGGTCAATGTGGTATATTGAATTGTTTATCTCTTGTGTCTTTGCTGAGTTTCTTTCTAGTTGTCCTATCTTTCATTGAAAGTGGTGTATTAAAGTCTCCCACTCTAACTGTGAAGTCATCTGTTTTCCTTTTCAACTCTTTTAAAGTCTGATTTACATATTTTATGACTCTTTAATTGGGTCTATAGATATTTATTATGGTTATATCTTCTTGTTCAATTGATCCTTTAATCATTATACAATGTCCTTCCTTGCCTTATATGGTGGTTTTTGTCTTAAAGTCAATTTGATCAGAAATTAATATTGTCACTCCTGCTCTTTTTTGGTTGCCATTTGCTTGATATATCTTTTGCCAACCTTTGATTTTTAGTCTATTTTTGTCTTTATCTCTAAGATATGTCTCTTATAGACAAAATATTGATGGGTTTTGTTTTCTTATCCAATCTGTAACTCTCCATCTCTTGAGTAGTGTATTTAATCCGTTGACATTCAGTGTAATTATTGACAAGTATGAATTGGTTGCTGTCATTTTGTTATATGTTTTTTCATGGTGTCCCAAGTTTCTCTGTTCCATATTATTTTGTGTGCTGAGTTCATTATGTTTATGAATTGTGTTATCATTTCCTTTGTTGCTGTTGTTTTAGTATTTAATGAATATTTGTGCTTGTCATCTTTCTTATTGTGATGTAAAGGTTTATCATTTTTCTTTGATGTTACCCTGTGATTTATAAGTTTCTCCCCAAGTTTAGAACAGTTCATTCTATCTTGCAACTCTCTTGACTTCCTCACCATTTAGAAGTCCTGTGACTACACAGTATTTTCCTTGTTTTTGTTTTGTAGTTTTCCTCATTTGCCAATTGATGTCTCTGATTCACTGTTTACAATCTTGTAAGCTTATTTTACTTTGGATATGTCCATAGTTGTGGTTTCTGGGTTATGTCGTCTTGTGTATTAATGGTCAGTTGTTGTTAGCTATTATTGGTTCTCTGTTCAAAATATTTCCATTAGTATCTCTTGTAAGGTTGGTTTGGTTTTAATAAATCCCCTTAATTTCTGCTTATCTGCAAATCTCTTAATTTCCCCATCGTATTTGAGGGACAGTTTTGCTGGGTATATGTTTCTTGGTTGGAATTTTTTTCTCTTTCAGGGTTATATATATACCATCCCCTTGCCTTCTCACTTGCATGGTTTTTGCTGAGAAATCAGACCTTATTCTTATTGGTAGTCCTTTGTAAGTAATTTTTGTTTTTCCCATGGTGCTTTCAGAATTCTTTCTTTGTCTTTAGCTTTGATGAGTTTGTTGATGATATGTCTTGGGGTGATTTTCTTTTGGGGTCTATTCTGTTTGGGGTTCATTGGACTTCCTGAATGGATATATTCTCATCTTTCATCATATCAAGGAACTTCACTTCCAACAAATCTTGGAAAATTTTCTCAGTGATTTTATTTTTCTGTTCCTTTTCTGGCATTCCAATTACACATTGGTTATTCTTTTTGATGGTATCCCACATGAACCTTAGGCTTTCTGCATCTTGTTTCAATCTTTTTTCTGACTGATCCCTTTCCAAAGATGTATTCAGGTACTCGTTTTTAATTTCATTAATTCTGTCTTTCATTGATTCAATCTACTTCTTTGCCCTTTCAATGTGTTTTCTATTTCTGATGATTTAGTATTTCTGGGTTTCTTTCTGTAGATTTTGAATCATTTGTAATTTTTTATTTATTTTGTCATTTTGTTCTTGTATTTTCTTCTGAAATTGTTCTAGGGTTTTGTCTGTGTTTTCCTTAATATTGTCATTGTTTTCCTTGATCTGGCTCTCAATCCTTTGAAGATACCTAAATATAATTATTTTGAATTCCTTTTCAGGAAGTTCCAATGTTGCTTCTTCCTCAGGGATGTGTTCTGGATCTATATCCTATTCCCTTTTTTCTATTACTTCATCTTGCTTCTTCATGTGGACTGTGATGTTTTGCTCTCTATAAGACATTGTGAGATTTTTGTATTTAGATCGCTATTAACTGTTTGTGAAGAGCAGCTAAGGGTGAGTCAGGTACTTCTTGGGGGTCTTTTATCATTGGCCAGTTTGTGGAGAAGGAAATGGTGGCTCTCCCTAAGTGAAGCTGCAGGAAATGTGGGTGTAGTTGTGTTATATGGGCACTGTTGCTGTATCCCACTCAGAGAATAATAACAATTGAACAACCAAAAAAAATAAAAAAAGTAAAAGCAAGTGGACAAAAAACACACCATGTAATCACACAGGAACAATAATCAAAAAAAGAAAAAAAAATATCTGGGGAAATGGCAATAAGAGAAAAAGGTTAGAGTAGGTGAATAATGAAGAAAAAAATAAATGGGAAAAAAAGCAAAACGACAAACAAGGAACAAGGTTAAGCATGAGAAAGAAAAATTTGGAACCAGGAACAAGGAAGAGAGAAAAAGCTGAATACTACATCCTGGGAAGGGAATAATAAAGAATAATATTAAAAAGGACAAAAATAGTGTTGTTGTTGTTGTTGTTATGTACCATGGAGTCATCTCCCACCTTTATTGACCCCTCCTTGGGTTTCTGAGGCAGTATCACTATGGAAGTAGATTGCCCAATCTTCCCTCCAAGGAGTGACTGTTGGGTTTGAACTGCCAACCTTCTGGTTAGCAGTCAAGTGCCTTAAGCACTATGTCACCAGCACTCCTAAAATAGTAATAGTAATAATAATATTTTTAAAACAGACAAAAACAAACAAACTAAAAAGAAAAAGGAAAAAAAAAATTCTGGGTAGGGTGGGGCAGGGCACCCAGGCTCCATCTGAGCACACGGACTGGGATGGAATTCCTGATGGCCCGGAAGGTGGGTGGGATTGAGGGATAGATGCACTTCTGTTCACTAAGAGGCTGTGGGGTATTAGAGTAACTAGGGGAATGTCACACTTTTCTAGTCATTGGCATCCGAATATCCTTGCAGTTCCTGGCAAGTGGAGCCTATTCTTAAGTCCCTGGAATCTGGAAGAAGGTTGTTGCTTTAAATATCCAAAATGGTCAAACCACTTGTAAACATTCAAAATGGCTGCACTCTCTGGACAAGCAAAACTCCACAACTCAGTTTGCCTTCCTCTTTGCTGCTTCCTCATTTATTCACCAGCCACCAGAGTAGTCCTCCATACAGTCCCTGGCTAGCAAGGCTGATTTTTAGGTTAATTCTTAGGTCCTAACACCACTCGGCAATATCCAAGCTGCCTGTGCTGTCATGATCACTGCCAGACCATAGCTCAGTAAGTCTCCTTTTTTGGTGTTTTCATTCATGCAAATACTTTTACTAGTTGGAATTTAGTCCACTTCTATATCCTTTCCTTCAAATCTCAGGGATCTAGGATTATCTTCTGTATCTGTGTTAATTGGTTCCCCTTTTCTTTGTTGAAGAGGGCCAGTGCAGTCTTTCTGCCTATCCCATCATCTTACCAGAACTCTCAGCTTTCATAAATCTTAAACTGAAACATAATTTTTTTATAATCAGTGTCTTTGAAATCAACAAAAGAAGTCACCAGAAGACATTGTGTTTTCATCTTAAAATAGTCCATTTCAGTTTTTTCACTCCTTATCATCAATAAAACCCAACTCCTGGGACCTTTTAAAATTGAATCTCTCATCATTATCATCATCGAAATATCTCAGAGTTGCCTAAAAAGGTTATTCTGTGACTTCTGAACTGACATAATCATCAGCTTGTGTTTTTGTGGATTCGTTTTCTCTGGCTCCGTTTTCTCTTTGCCTCATTCATTAATGGATGGCTCTCCAATCTCAAACTCTCTCTCAGTGCTGCTCTGTTGTTTGTTTCTCCTGACCTTGTAACAACTTAAGTTGGTGCATGCTCTACATTTATTATTTCTATTATTTATTCATTCATTCATTTATGCTTATTATTTATTTTTAATTCATGATAGATCTTGAAATGTTCTAAGATTTAGATTTATAAACTGAAAAGAATGTGCACAATATAATCAGCAACTGGCTGGTTCTACTAAAGAGATTGCAAAATTCCAATATGAAGAGTACAAGAAGCAAGGGTCTTTTTGCACACTCAAAGCATATCAGTAAGGTGTCTCATGATCATTGATCAAAGACTTTGGTGCTAATAAGGCATAATTGTATTATGAAATAAGTATGCATAACATAGCATAATGATTTCACTAAAAATGATCAAATAAGGTCTTCACATTCAACTGTTGAGCCAAGAGCAATCATGTATCCATTTTCCTTTGTTTACGCCTCCAATTAAAAGCCAGAAGGGGAAGATGCCTGTGATAATTACATCAGATTGAATTAAGATTACTACTGTTAGCTAGGGGGCTCTGGTGGTATGGTTCTTAAGGCATTTGACTGCTAACCAGAAGGCTGCGATTCAAACCCACCAGCCACTCCTTGGAAAAAAGACTAGCCAGTCTACTTCTGTAGAGATACCACCTCAGAAACCCAAGGAGGGGTCGCTCTGAGCCATTTATACCTATATAGGCTTCACCTTCTTTACACTTCCAGTTGACACCGTGTGATTTATAGACAGGCTTCAGTAGATTCAAGGTTCCAATCAATGACCCAAAACAAGTAAGCATATAATTATCAGTTTAAATTATGAGAAGTAAATATGTTAGATGCAATCAAGTTGGCCCAGACTTATAGTGACCCTATGTACAGTAGAACCAAACATTACAGAGTCCTGTGCCATTCACACGATCTTTGCTATGCTTGAGCTCATCATCACAACCAGTGTCAATCAGTCTTGTTGAGGTCCTTCCCCTTTTTTTGTTGACTCTCTGTCTTACCAAACATGATATCCTTCTCCAGGGAATGGTCCCCTTTGATAACATGACCAAAGTGTGTGAGATGTAGTTTGGTCATTCTCCCTTCTAAGGAACATTCTTACTGTATTTCTTCCAAGACATATTTATTCTTTCTTCTGGCAGTCTATGGTATTTTCAGTATTCTTCATCAACACCACAGTTCAAACACATCAATTCTTCTCCAGTCTTTTTTATTCTTTGTCCAGCTTTCACATGCATACGAGGTCATTGAAAATACCATGGCTTGGGTCAGGTGTATCTTAGTTTTCAAAGTGACATCTTTGTTCTTTAACACTTTAAAGAGATCTTTTGTTAAACATTTGCCCAGTGCAAATCCTTTGATTTCTTGACTGCTGCTTCCATAAGCATTGATTTTGGACTCAAGTAAAATGAAATTTTTAATAACTTCAATCTTTTCTCCATTTATTGTGCTATTCCTTACTGGTCTGCTAGTGAGAATCTTTGTTTTGTTTATATTGAGAAATAGTCCATACTGCAGAATGTAGTCTTTATTCTTCATCAGTAAGTGCTTCAAGTCATGTTCACTTTCAGCAAGCAAGGTCATGTCATCTGCATATCACAGGTTGTTAATGATTCGTCATCCAATCATGATGTCACATTCTTCTTCATATAGTCCATGTTCTTGGATTATTTTTTCAATATACAGATTGAATAAGTATGGTAAAATGATACAAATCTGATGCATACCTTTCCTGATTTAAAACTAATCAATACCCCTTGTTCTGTTCAAATACCAGCCTCTTTTTCTATGTACAGTTTTCTCATGAGCACAATTAAGTGCTCTGGAATTCCAATTCTTTGCAGCATTATCTGTAATTTGTTATGATCCAGACAGTCAAACAACTTGGCATAGTCCATAAAACATAAGTAAACATCTTCCTGGTCTTCTTTGCTTTCAGCCAAGATTCAACTGACATCAGCAGTGATATCCCTCATTCCATGGCCTCTTCTGAATCTGGCTTGAATTCTGGCAGTTCCCTATTTATGTACTGCTATAACCATTTTTGAATTGTCTTCGGCAAAATTTTACTTGTGTGTGATATTAATGATATTGTTTAATAATATCTACATTCTGTTGGATCACTTTTCTTTGGCATATGGATCCTTTCCGGTCAGCTAGGTGGCTATCTTCCAAATTTCTTGGCATAAATGAGTGAACGTAAATGCAGAACATCCAGTGCTGCATCCATGTGTTGAAACATCTTAATGGGTATTCCGTCAACAACTGGGATATGGTTTTTCACCAATCCGTTCAGTGTTGCTTGGACTTTTTCCTTTAGCATCATCAGTTCTAAGTCATATGCTATTTCCTGAAATCGTTGAGCACCAATAATTATTTTTAGTGCAGTGATTCTGTATGCCTTTCATCTTCTTTTGATGCTTCTTGCCCATAGAATCCTTCAATATTTCAATTTTAAGCTTGAATTTTTTCTTCAGTTCTTTCAGTTTCAGAAATACTGTGAGTGTTCTTCCCTTTTGATTTTCTAATTCTAGGTCTTTACTCATTTCATTATAATACTTTACTTTATTTTCTCAAGCCACCTTGTGATATCTTTTGTTCAGCTCTGTTTTTAATTATTTCTTCCATTCACTTAAGCTACATTCTGTCCAAGAGCAAGTTTCAGAGTCTCTTCTGAAATGCATTTTGATCTTTTATTTTTCCTTTTCTGTCTTTTTAATGAACTTTTACTTTCTTCATGTATGATATTCTTGATGTCATCCCCCAATTCATCTGGTCTTCAGCCTTTGGTGTTCAACGTGTGCAAAAAGAGCAAGGAGGTCACAAGTTCTGACCTCCTCTAATCCCTCAAGAGGAAGACAGAGTCATCACCAATAACCCAAAGCCTATTCCTGCCAGGCCAGACATGCTGCCTCCCTCCAGCCCTTTCTCCAACCGTTCCTCCCAAAGCACCCACCACCTCTCTCCTGGGTTCAAAAATTCGCTGCAGTGGCCACACAGAACTCACAGATTACGGGGTTTATTAGGGAAGCACCAAGCTGCAATTCAAGATCAGGAAAAATGCTCAGTCTCTCACCCAGCCCACTGTCTCTCAGCCAAGTCTTTCACAGTCTTTCCCCCAGAAGTGCATGTCCCACGGTGTCTTCCTCAGCAACGCGTGTCTCTTGTGTCTCTTTCCCAGAAGCACATGTCTCTTTCAGTAGTGTGCATCTCTTTCAGCAGCACGTCTTCCTCAACCAGCAGTCAGAAAGAGTTCTTCCTCTAGGAAGCCTCCTTTTGCACCCAGCAGGGTGGTCAAACTAGCCAATCATAGCATCAGAACTCTAAACACTTGAGAGAGAGAGTGGTCACCTCCCAGAACATTCTTTTGTGCCACTCCCAACAGAAATACTCCAGGTGGACAACTTCAGCAATCAGGAGCTCCTCAGTTGCTCACAGAAAATCTCACCTTGGAGTTTACTAAGACTTATGGGTAGAAAAGCCACACTAAGTAATTTACTACACCACAATGTGTCAAATCTCTTCTTCAGATGGTCTCTAAATTAAGGTGGGATATAATTAAAGTCATATTTTTGCTCAAATGGATTGCTATAATTTTCTTCACCTTCAACTAATTTGGGAACTCTGATAGTGTAGTGTCTAAGACATTTGACTGCTAACCAGAAGGCTGGTGGTTCAAAGCCACTAGCCACTCCACAGAAGGGAGGTTGGGCAATCTATATCTGTAGTGATACTGCCTTGGAAACCCAAGGAGGGCTCACTGTGAGTTGCATCTGACTCCACATGGTGAGAGTTTTCCATGAAGTTGCATATGAGTAATTGCTGGTCTGTTCCACCATCAGCTCCTGACCTTGTCCTGTTTGATGATATTGAACCTCTTCATTGCTTTTTTCAACAGATATGCTAAAATTGATTCCTGTGTATTCCATCTGGCACAGTCCACATGTATGAATGCTGCTTATATTGTTGAAAAAATATTTGCAATGAATAAGTAGTTGGTCTCTCAAAATTCCACCATGCAATCTCCAGCATCATTTCTATTACCAAGACCTTTATTTTTCCAGCTACTGATGTTTCTTTGTTTCTATCTTTTTCATTTCAATCACCAGTAATTATCAATACAATTATATAATTATAACTATATCCCATCTTCAATTTCAGACTGCCAGCCTGGGTAAAAAATCTTTTTGTATTTGGTTTTAGTAGTTGGAGCATAAATTTGAATAACAGTAGTATTAACTCATTTTCACTGGCCAATAATTTCAGAAATGGATGGTCTATCCTTCTACCTTTTCACCTTGGTGGAAACATTTCCATTGTAGATTACTCTGTTGGTATTTGAAATGCTGGTGGCATATCTTCCAGCCTCACAGCAATACTCAAGATACCACAGTATGACAAACTGACAGATGAATGGTGGTCACAACAATTAATAAGGCTATTATTTTAAAAAAATGTAAAATAACTACTTTTAGCAAAGATGTGGTGAATTGAAACTCTCATTCATTGCTAGTAGGGTTGTGAAATGATGCAGACCCTGTAGGAAACATTTTGACCATTCCTCAAAAAGTTAAGCAATATTGTTGTATGAGCCCACAACCCCACTCCTAGGTATAGACCCAAAATAATTTAAAGCAGCAGCTCAAACAAACATGTATGCACCAATATTCATTGCAGAATAGTTTATAATAGCCCAAAGTGGAAACAACCCAAGTGCCCATCAAAAGGTAAATGGACAAATTAAATGAATCGACAAGGTGTAGATAATAATATATATGTGTATATATATATATATATATATATATATATTTATATATATATATATATATATATATATTGTCAATGGAGTATTATTCATCTATAAAGAGCAATTAAATTCTGATATATGCCATTACATGAATAAATCTTATTGTTGTTGTTGTTGTTTGCCTTCGAGTAGGACCCGACTCATAGCGACCCCTCTCCTTGGGTTTCCGAGGCAGTATCACTATGGAAGTAGATTGCCCCATCTTCCTTCCGAGGAGTGGCTGGTGGATTTGAACTGCCAGCCTTCTGGTTAGCAGTCAAGTGCCTTAGCCACTATGCTACCAGAGCTCCCGAATAAATCTTAAAAGCAATATAGTAAGTGAAATAAGCCAGACACAAAAGGTCTAATAAAGTATGATTCCTTTTTATGATACGTCTAGTTTAGGCAATTGTTCAAGACAAATTAAGATTAATGGTTATTAGAGGCTGAAGGTAAGGGGTTGGGGAGTTAAATTTACTTTTCTTTTTTTAAATGGCCACAAAGTCAAGAGAAATAAGAGAAAAAAAAAAAATACACCAATCATGAACAAATACATTAAAAAAAAAAAAAAAAAAACTCCCAAATACATGGAAAGTAACTCACCTTCACTAAACTTGGTGTTTGTGTGTGTAGGGGTTAGCCACTGAAATAGCTGAGATTCTTCAACTTGAAAGCATATTCTAATTATATTTTTAAGTGTATGTGTAGAGAAGATGCAGGTTATAAAATAATATTGTAGTGCCATTTTATTACATTTTAAATAATCATTCAACAAATTTTCTTTGAGCAGCTATTATGTCATAGGCACACATTGTTGTTGAGTGCCATTAAGTCAGTTCTAACTCATGGTAACCCTATGGGACAAACGAGAACTTCCCGATAGGGTCTTCTTGGCTTTAATTTTTAGGGAAGTAGATCTAGAAGTCTTACTCCCATGGAGCCTCTATGTAGGTTGTACCTACCAACCTATAAATATTGCACCACTAGGGCTCCTTAATAAGCACATAAAACCCAATGTCATCAAGTCAATTCTGACTCATAGAAACCCTATAAGACAGAATAAAATTGTCTCATAGTGTTTCCAAGGCTATAAATCTCAACCATTGATCTTTCAGTTAACAACTGAATGTGTTAATCCAATGTCATCAGAGGAATGTATCTTAAAAAGGCTGCAATTTGATCTGCTCATATGTAAATAGGTTGTCTGATTTGGTGGGTAGAGGTGATGTTTTATTTCTTTTTCATTTTTTTTAAATATATTTTCCAAAACAATAACTAAAAAAAAAAAAAACCCTCAGCCTGATGAAATACTTTAAAGTAAGTATAATAAATACTTAACTAAAAAGGCATAAATTTTAAGTGTGTAGTGGATCAATTTCCACTAATCCAGATTTAAATTGCTATAATAAAATAAAATGTTTAAATCCCTTGAATATTTTAATTTACTATTTGATGTCTTGTTTGTGATATAAAATAGTTTAATTTTATAGAATTTTTCTTCTATTAAAATGTTTTAAGATTATTTCCTTCCTTTTCCCTCCCCTTTACAAGAACCAGCTTCAGTGGAAGAACCCTGCCAATCCATGGAGAAACTCAATGGAATAAACAGATTTGATACACCAGAGAAAAATCACACTATGGAAACTGTAGGGAAACCATTAATCAATAGAGTAGGACGCACTTATTCTATGGTGGTCCAATTATGGTGTGCGTACTGAACACCATGATTTTTGTTGTTGCAGTTTTGCATAGTGTAGAGAACATAATTAGAGAATTACAGGCTATCTACCCAGGGTAGATGTCTAATCCCAAAATAAACAGATCACACACAGCTTATCCAATTTGATTAGATTCCCTTTAATATCAATTACAGTGGCTGTCATTTTGACACAATTTTAGCACAAAGATTATAATACTTGGTTATAAATCACCCATGGAAGGAAAATTCAATGTTTCTCAGCTCTGTTATAGTAGGCTTTTTCAATCTGCCCTCAACATTTATTTAAGGAAAAGATTTATCAAAGTGGTAAAGGCCTATCAGTGAACACTATAGTAAAATATGGGTGCATATTTTCTTTATAAGCTTTATAAGCTTCTAGTCTATTGGGTACATTTAGAACTCTTACAGTTTTAAGTAAAAGAAAGTCAACTCACAAAACTTAAGCCAAAAGTCATTCACTTCACGTAACAGGACTTTTCATTTTGCCATGAAACTGGTAATTAGAACCTCAGCTGAAAATGAGAGGTTTTAAATATTTGCAATTCTAATAAGAGTAATCCCAACAGGTTCTCCAGTAAGCAGATTCTTAGAGTTTAGAGTGCAAGATGTCTATAAGGTAGAACCCTTACATAGAAGGAAAGGAGAGGAGGCAAGATTGCAGAGGTAGGTCTAGTGGCCTCCCCAGACCCCAGAAATACTCTAGAACTAAAATAGCCTTTCATCATTGTCCCACTTTGGGCAAAAATTGTTGGGCCTTTATCTTTGTCTCCATCAGTCACTGGCTGTGAACTGGCCCTAAAATAACATGGTATTGGCAAGACATCTCTGTAGTTGGAATAATTCCTCAGCAGGCTGACAGCTGAAGACAATTTGATGCAGCACTCCAGTATCAGCTCTTGGGGCAACAGGGCCTTCCTTGAAGAACTGTATGGTATATATTCTAGCTCATATAGATTCCTTTTGTTCCATTGAAATGTTCAGGGAAAAACACTTTCAGGATTCTAGTGAGCTTCTCTTTCTGGAAGAAACAGAAAAGAAGGTTAGTGATAGAAATGTCTGCCTGATCCATAATTGATATTGATTATCTCTTTCCACTTGTATCTTTGCTAGATTCTCATCACTCTCATGTACCAACTCTGCCAATCTCTATTGCTTACTTGGCAGATGACAAATTCTCATCCCAGAAGAGACTGAGCCCCAAGAAACATGCTCTTCTCAGGCTAAATTTTCTTTACGTGTCCATTTACCAAAAAAAAAAAAAAAAAGTCAATGGGTGTATTAAGATGTACTTAAGAAGATTGTCTGCCTTTTCTAATTATTCTTCCCTGCTTCCACTATGTATCAGTAGGCCTGCCTCTTCCTGATGATTGGGGTCAATTATTTCTGTTAAGAGTGCCTCTATTTCTTGCTGTCAAAGTATCTTGATGGCCAAAGCAGATTGTTTCAAAGGGTATCCAATGCCATCTCTTTGGGATCCAGGACATTTAACCTTACAGAGCCTAGAGTTTCAGGGAAAAAAATTATCAAGTCCTATGTGGGTCATTGTGAGTGATAGTAAGTGGGATAACAACTGCTTCCTCTTTTTGGTTCCTAAACCCATTTAATCTTCCTTTTGGGGACACAGGCTGATGTAAAGGTCTTTGATTCAAAGTGATACTTCACCTTGGAAGATGGCATCTGATCTTCATAAAGTCTCATCCTTGTTTTTACATGCTAGCAGCAAAGTCTTAAAGATCCTTTGGAAGATAGCTTCCATATTAGACTAAATGGAGCCCTGGTGGTACAGTGGTTAGACACTCAGCTGCTAACAGAAAGGAGGGTTGTTGAAATCTACTAGCTGTTCCACAGGAGAAAGTTGTGACAATCCATTTTAGTTCTACTCTGTACTTTAAGGTAACCAACTATGAGTTAGAATGGACCTCTGATAGCATAGTGCCTAGGCACTTGACTGCTAACCAGAAGGCTGGTGGTTCAAACCCACCAGCCACTCCTCAGAAGGAAGATGGGGCAATCTACTTCCATAGTGAACTGCCTCAGAAACCCAAGGAGGGGTAGCTATGAGTCGGGTCCGACTCGACAGCACATAACAACAACAACATGAGTTAAAATAGAATCAATAACAGTGAGTTACAGGTCTTCCAAAGATATCATAACCCCTGGAAACTATGAATGTTATCTGATAAGGAAAAGGAACTCATGGTATAGTGGTTAAGACACTTGGCTGCTAACCAAAAAGTTGGTAATACAAACCTACCAGCAACTCTGTGGAAGAAAGATGAGGAAATCTGCTTCCATAAGGATTTACAACCTTGGAAATCTAATGGAGGTCCTTATGAGTTGGAAACATCTTGAAGCCAGTGAATTTGATTTTGGTTTTAGTAAGGAAAAAGGATGTTTGCAGATGTGATTAAGCAACTTAACATGGAGCTATTATCCTAGATTATACAGGTGGGTCCTAAATACAGTCATAATTCTTCTTATAAAAGAGAAGCAAAAGAAGATTGCATACAGATGGGGGAAAAGAAAGTATAGTTACCACTGAGGCAGATATTGAAGTGATGCAGCCTCAACTCAATAAATACTTTTCAGCCAAACAACAGACAAGTCTATAAGGTAAACAACAATACAAGGAAGGTATGTACTTATCAGAACAGTCAACCACATGAGACTAAAAGGCCACCACTTTGCCCAGGGATAAAGCTAAGAAGGCAGGAAGGGATAGGAGAAAAGGACAAATCAGAAAGGGAGGAAGTACAAAGAGTGCTATTACATTGTGAGGACTGTAATGAATTTCACAAAACAAAATGTGTATTGAATTGTTGAAGGGAGAACCAATTTGTTCTATAAACTTTCACCCAAATCATAATATATTTTTTTTAATAAACTGCAAACTTTAGTTTATGTAAAATACATGATGCCAAGTGCAATTGTAAAAAAAGAAATGCTAGAACCATGGGAAACAGGAAGAGTCAAGGAATAGATTCTCCCCCAGAGTCTTCAGAGGGACTGTAACCTTGTGGAAGACCTGGTTTTGTTCCAGTAACACTGATTTTATGTTCATGGCCTCAGACTCTGAAAAAATAAATTTCTGTTGTTTTAAAGCCACAAATTTTCAATAATTTGTCACAGAAGCTATAGCAAGCTAATTCAGTACCTTTCCTTTTTTACCAGACATATCATGTCCCCATCTGTGTTGTATTGTGGCTTAGCCCTAGTTGTACCCAGTAGCCAAGACAAAAGGTTGGGAGGAAATTCTAAAGAGAGGAGGAAATATGTTGTCTTGTTGAGGATTACTAGTAAGTCTTGAAAGTGCGAATTGCCATTTCATGAAAAGAGAAAGGAAGAGGAATTATTGTTTAAATAAAATATTGAATATAATAATGGTTATATATGTAAACAAATAGTTTTTTTTAAATTAATGATTCAGAAAGAGAAGATATAATTCACCAAATAAATATTATAAATGCTATTCTTTAAAAGAGTGAATATAAAGTGCTCATGAGACTAAGCTAGGATGCCAAACATTCCATATTCTTATTTATTTATTTATGAATATTGAGGAAAACTGACAAAGAATTTCATTTGGTAAGTAGGAGAAAGAATAAGATTACCATCAGAGCAAAAATAATAGTAAAACAACTAGTAACCACTGATGCCCATATACTATATCAAGAAGTATTGTAATATTTTTTTAATATAATTCTTCTTTAAGTCTTCAATGGAATTTTCTTGCAAGAAATGCACCAGTTTTATAAATGAGAAAAATGAAGCAAAGAGTATTTAAGTAGATTTCCAAAGATCCCTTGGTTGGTAAATGGGAAAGACAGAATTTAGCCCCTAGCAGTTCAGATCAGATTTCTGCACTGACCATGCCTTAATTTAGTGGTTAAGAGCTGGGATTCTGAAGTTCCAGAGGCCTCAGCTAATAGCTGTGCAATGAAGTCTCAGTATGTTTGTTTGTTTTGTTCAGCATATACATGTGGTTGTGATTGGGGCCTCAAATAGCTTCTAACTCATAGTAACCCTATGTACAACAGAACAAAACACTGCCTGGATCTGTGCCAGCCTCACAATCCTTGCTATGCCTGAACCCATTGGTGCAGCCACTGTGTTAATGCAACTTGTTAAGGGTTTTTCCCTTTTTGTTGACCCTCCACTTTATCCAGCATTATATCCTTTTCCAAGAAATGGTCCCTTCTGACAATATGAGTCATTCTTGCTTCCAAGGAGCATCCTGGCTGCATTTATTCAAGGACAGATTTATTAGTTCTTCTGGTGTTCCATAGTTCTTTCAGTATTCTTCGCCAACACTACAACTCAAAAGCATCAATTCTCTTTCAGTTTTCCTTGCTCATTATCAAGCTTTCACATGCATATAATGCTATTGAGAATACCATGGCTTCATTTAGGTGCACCATATTCTTCAAAGATATGCTTTTGCTCTTCAGAGCTTTTAATAGGTCTTTTGCAGAGATTTTCCCAGTGCAATAAGCATCTTATTTTTTGACTGCTGCAAGATGGAAGCAAGTAATACAAAATCTGACAATTTCAATCTTTTCTCCATTTATCATGATGATGTCCATTTGTGAAGATTTTCATTTTCTTTATGTTGAGGTGTAATCCAAACTCCAGACTGTAGTCTTTAATCTTCATCAGTAAGTGCGTCAAGTCATCCTCACTTTCAGCAAGCAAGGTTGTGTCTTCTGCATATCACAGGTTGTTAATGAGTCTTTCTCCAATCCTGATGTTCTTCTTCATATTGTCCAGCTTCTTGGATTATTTGCTCAGCGTACAGAGGGAATAAGTATGGTGAAAGGATATAACCCTGATGCACTCCCTTCCTGATTTAAAACCATGAAGTATCACCTTGTTTTGTTTGAAAAACAGCCTCCTGGTCTATTTACAAGTTCCTTGTGATCACCACTAAGTGTTCTGGAATTCTCATTCTTCTCAATGTTATCCACAATTTGTTATAATCCACATAGTCAAATGTTTTTGTATAATCAATAAAACACAAATAAAAATCTTTCTGGTATTCTCTCCTTTCAGCCAAGATCCATCTGACAGCAGCAATAATGTCCCTCTTCCCACATCCTCTACTAAATCCAGCTTGCATTTCTGGAAGTTCCCTGTCAATATACTACTACAACCATTTTCAAATTATCTTCAACAAGATTTTACTTGTGTGTGATACTAATGACATTGTTCAATAATTTCCACATTCTGTGGGATCACCTTTCTTTGGAATGGGTACAAATATGGATCTCTTCCAGTCAGTTAGCCAGGTAGCTATCTTCCAAATTTCTTGGTAAAGACAAATAATTACCTCCAGTGCACCATCAGTTTGTTGAAACATTTCAAGTGGTATTCTGTCAATTCCTGAACCCTTGTTTTTCACCAATTCCTTCAGTGCAGCTTAGACTTCTTCCTTCAGTACAATCAGTTCATGATAATATGTCACCTCCTGAAATGGATGAACATCAACCAATTCTTTTTAGTACAGTGACTCTGTATATCCCTTCCATCTTCTTTTGATGTTTCTTGCATCGATGGATATTTTGCTCATAGAATCTTTCAATATAGTAACTGCTAAAACGGCAAGGAGGCCACATGTTCTGACCTCCTCTAACCCTACAAGGGGAAGGCAGGATTACCAGCAGTAACCCAAGGCCTATTCCTGCCAGGCCAGACATGTTGCCTTCCTCCAGCCCTTTCTTCAACCGTTCCTCCCAGAGCACCCACCACCTCTCTCCTGGGTTCGATAATTC
>NW_006921678.1:2634487-2644048 GCF_000298275.1 Orycteropus afer afer
TGAGAGAGAGTGGGAACTTCCCAGAACATTGTATTGTGCCACGCCCAACAGAAATAACCCAGATGGGCGACTTTAAAATCAGGATCTCCTCCGTAGCTAATAGCAATTCCCACCTTAGAGTTTACAAAGACTTATGGGTAGAAAAGCCACACTAAGTAATTTACTACACCGCAGTAACTCAAAGCTTGAATTTTTTTCCTCAGTTTTTTCAGCTTGAGAAATGCTGAGATTATTATTTTCTTTTTTTTTTTTTTAACTACAAGTCTTTGCACATTTCATTATAATAATTGTCTCTATCTTCTTGAGCTGATCTTTGAAATCTTCTCTTCAGCTCTTTTATGTTATCATTTCTTCCATTTGCTTTAGCTACTCTCTGTTCAAGGTTCAAGTTTCAGACTCTCTTCTGACATCAGTTTTGGTCTTTTCTTCCTTTCTCATCTTTTTAATGACCTTTTGCTTTTTTGTGGATGATGTTCTTGATGTCATCCCACAATTCCTCTGGTTTTCAGTCATTGCTGTTCAATGTTTCAAATCTATTCTTTAGATGGTCTCTAAATTCAAGTGTGATATAATCAGGGTCATATTTTGGCTCTTGTTGACTTGTTTTCATTCTCTTCAGCTTCAACATGAACTTGGATATGAGCAGTTGATAGTTTGTTCCACAGTCAGCTCCTGGCCTTGATTTGGCTGAAGATATTGAACTTCTCTGTTGCCTCTTTCCACAGATGTAGTTGATCTGATTCATGTGTATTCCATCTGGCAAAGTCCATGTATATATCAACTATTTATGATGTTGTTGAAAAACGTATTTACAATGAATAAGTTGTTAGTCTCAGAAAATTTTATCATATGATCTCTGGTGTCATTTCTATCACCAAGGCAATAGTTTTCAACTACTGGTAATTCTTTGTTTCCAACTTTTGCATTCCAGTCATCAGTAATAATCAACACATCTTGATTGCCTGTTTGTTCAATTTCAGACTGAAAATGTTGGTAAAAACCTTCAACTTCCTCATCTTTGGCTTTGGTGGTTGGTGCATAAATTTGAATAATACTATTAACTGATCTTTCTGGTAGGTGTATGGATATTATCCTATCACTGAAAGCATTGCACTTTAGGATAGATCTTGAAACTTTTTTTTTTTTTTTTTTTTTTTGTGAAGATGAATGCCACATCATTCCTATTCAATTTGTCATTCCTGGAATAGTAGGTCACATAGTTGTCTGATTCAAAATGGCAAAAATCAGTCCTTTTCAGCTCATGAATGCCTAGAATATAGATCTTTATACATTCCATTTCATTTTTGACAACTTCAAATTTTCCTACATTCAGACATCATGCATTCCATGTTCTGATTTTAATGGATGTTTGCTGCTGTTTCTTCCCATTTTGAGTTATACCACATCAGCAAATGGAGGTCCCAAAGACCTTACTACATCCATGTCATTAGGGTCAACTTTACTGTGAGGAAGCAGCTCTTCCCTAGTCTTATTTTGAGTGCCTTGTGACATGAGGGGCTCATCTTCCAGCACTGTGCCAGTCACAATTTCAGGGCTATTCATAAAGTTTTCCAATAATATATCAGACTGTTTCACTATTATTCATAGGGTTTTCACTGGCCAATTCTTTGAGAAGTGGGTGGTTCCTTCCTTCTTCCGAGGCTGTCTTAGTCTGGAGGCTCCACTGAAACCTGTCCAACACAGATGATCCTGCAAGTATTTGAAATACCAAAAGCATAGTCTCTAGACTCATGGCTACATGCAAACCACCACAGTTCGACAAACTGATAGATGAGTGGTGGAGTTTATACATGCATACATAAAATAGTAATTAAGTAGAGTGCTTAAAACTGGGTTGAGGGTCAAGCCTTGTTACATCCTAGTTTGGTGACATTGAGTTAATTTTTAAAGTTCCTAATTCTCACTGTCTTCACAT
Source organism: Orycteropus afer afer (assembly GCF_000298275.1). Taxonomy (NCBI): domain Eukaryota; kingdom Metazoa; phylum Chordata; class Mammalia; order Tubulidentata; family Orycteropodidae; genus Orycteropus; species Orycteropus afer. Next base: position 2,636,424 of record NW_006921678.1, read on the forward strand.
ATAAATTTATAATAACCAACAGCCTCATAAGGTTGTGAGAATTAAATGAGATTGTCATTTGTTGTTGTTAACCCAAACCAAGCCAAGCTCATTGCAGTCGAGTCAATTCTGACTCATAGAAACCCCTCCTTGGGTTTCCAAAGTGATGTCTCTATGGAAGTAGGTTGCTCAGTCTTCCTTCCAAGGAGTGACTGGTTTGAACTGCCAACTTCCTGGTTAGCAGTCAAATGCCCTAGGCACTATGCCACCAGAACTTTCACTCTTAGCAACCCTATGTGCAACAGGACAAAACACTGCCTGGTCCTTTGCCATCTTCACAGTTGTTGCTATGTTTAAGTCTATTGTTTCAGCCACTGTGTCAATCCATCTTGTTAAGAGTTTTTCTCTTTTTCCCTGACCCTCTACATTACCAAGGAGTTTGGTGGCACAGTAGTTAAGGCATTTGACTTCCAACCTAAAAGTCACTGGTTCAATTCCACCTGTCCTCTGTAAAGATTTACAGACTTGAAAACTCTATGGAGCACTTCTACTCTATCCTATAAGGTCACTATAAGTCAGATTCAACTCAATGGCAGTGAGTTTTCGACTTTAGAAACCCTTCTAAATATCTTTCTTAGGGACTGATCTTTCCTGATAACAAGTCCAAAATAAACAAAATGAAGTCTTGTCATCCTGGTTTCTAATGACTTTCTGACAGTACTACATATTTCTTAGTTCTTTTGGTTTGTTGTTGTTATGTGCTGTCAAATAGGACCCAACTCATAGTGACCCCTCCTTGGGTTTCCAAGGCAGTATATATTCAATATTCTTTTCCAGTGCAATAATTCAAAAGCTTCAATTCTTCTTCAGTCTTCCTTATTCATTGCCCAGCTTTTGCATGCATATGGCACAATCTAAATTGCCATGGCTTGGATCAGGCACCGTTTTATCCTCAAGATTACCCATGAGAGAACACTGAATTATGCACATAAGATATAGATGACAGAGACTACTACCAGTATATCCACAATACTGCATTGCCATTAACATCAAATACCAAGCTACAGATAAACACATAAACATCTGAGAAGATCAGATAGAGGTCAGTGAACAGGATTATACTCTAGACCAAGGATAAATTCAGCTGAGGCTAATCTTCCACAGATTATACAATTATGATACAAAATACTTACAATCTTTACAGAAATAACAGAAGACAGACATAGAGCAAACCCTCACAGACAAACGGACACTGGCAGAGAGAGATCCAAACGGATCTACCAACTCAGGACTATAGTATTGGGGTACACTAGACTCAATTGGTACAACAAAATAAATAAAAATCATGTTGCAAACCTACATTAGTGAATAGTGCTGGGGTCTTAAAAGCTTTTTGAGTGGCCATCTAAGAGGCAGCTAACAGCCTCCTAGCATCAGAAGTGAAGAATGCCAAAAAAAAAAAAGGAGGGGGCATTTAGAAGCAATCAGCCATAGGACATGATGGCCCTCAAGACCAGTAGAACTAGATGGTGCCTAGCTACCAATGCCAACCACTCAGGAAAGGATCAAATCTAGAGATCCTGGACAGAGTAGGAGGGAAAATGTGGAACAAAATCCAAAAACTAAATAATGATCAGGATTACTGGTCAGATGAAATCTGGTGATACTCCCCCAATACTATGACCCTGGAATACATTTTGTACCTGGAATAAAATGCACCCCCAGAGGCAGCCCAATAGTTAACAAGATGTACACACAGACCATTCAACCCAGGATAACACACCCACATAATCTATAGTAATACAACCCATAGAGCAATAGACCACAGGGCACCAGAGGACCAACATTCAAACTGAGGAAATACAGGACAAACAGGAGTGCATAAATATGAGGGTCACAGGGGGAGGGTTACAGAGTAGGGAGGGGAGAAGACTGAGTTAGGGTTAGACATGGTAAATGTGGAATGAAACTAAATGTACATGTAACATTGAATGTAAAACAAGCTCTTAAAATAAAATTAAAAAAAAAAAAAAAAAAGAGTGCCAAAAAACAAGGGCATTTGGAAGCCATCAGCCCTAGGACATGATGGACTTCAAGTCCAGAATTAGATGGTGCCTGGCTACCCATGCCAATCACTTGGGAAAGGATCAAAACTAGAAATCCTGGATAGAGTGGGAGGAAAAAGGTGGAACAAAATCCAAAAACACAATAATGATGAGAATTACTGGTTGGATGAAGTCTGGTGTGATCCCCATTACTATGGCCCTAGAATACACTTCAGGTCTAGAATAAAACTCATTACCAGGGGCTGCCTCTCAGCCCAATAGTAAACAAAACATACATACAGACAACTTAACCCGGGGTAACATACCCACGTACTCTATGGAAATGCATCCCTTGGAGCAATTGACCACAGGGCACCAGAGGGGAAACATTCACACAGAGAAAATTCAGGACACACAAGATTGCATAACTATGATGGGCATGGAAGAAGTGGGTACTGGGAAGGAAGGGAAGGAGAGTGAGTTAAGATTGGGGATGGTAATTGGGGAGTGAAACCAAATGTGCATGAAATGTTCAATATAAAATAAGTTCTGCTCTGTAAATTTGCACCTAAAGCACAATTTAAAAAAAAAAAAAAAAAGATTACTTGTGAAATATATACATTTTAAGTATTAGCATGAATTAAATATCAATATCATTATTTTTTCATTTCTAAACAGATAACAGGATAAGAAATGTTATCTGTGAAAGAGCCAAGATAACTGGTTCTCATGGGATAAGTGCAGCTATAAGAGTATCCATGACCAACACTAAAACCAAAAAAATCAAACTCACTGCCATTGAGTCAGGTCCAACTCATAGCAACACTTCCTTGTTTTCCGAGGCTACAGAAGTAGATTGACCTCCAAAATAAAAATAATAATGACTAATGTTTGTTGTGCAATGTCTGTGTGCTAGGAACTATACAAAGTGTTTTATATGAACCATCTCCTTAATTTTCACAAATGTTCCAGTAAGTAGTGACTTTTTTTTTTCTTTTCAAATTTTAGTTTATAAGGAAGAAGCGTTTCCTAGACTTACTAACAATATTAAACATATACAGTGAAACCTGTGAGAACTGGAACTTGATGGGACTGACTTGTTGTTCTAGGTATCACATTTCCACATTTGACAGGAGTAGTCACCACTTTTCCATTGCTCTCTATTTAGTGGGAAATATTTGAGTTTTCTTGCCATGACAGGTTTTCACCTCACTCAAGTTTCTCAGGTTTTCCTGAACCTGAATATTTCAAACTTCATGGCCATAAAGTACAATAAATATTTCTCTGTAATGAATACTGCTTTAACCTAAAATACAAATCCCTATATCTAAATAATAATTTTTCATAAGGAGAAGCTAATTATACATTCCCTCACTAAGAAAAAAAAAAAGTATCTTTTAAGGAATGGCTGATTCATTAGTTACAAAAGAATAGAAGTTATTGTGCTACAAAAACTAACTCCTTGATGAGACTATATTCAATGTGTCTACATCCCATGTTGCTGTTATTGTTAAGTGCCATTGAGACATGTCCAACTCATAGTGACTCTGTGCACAGTAGAATGAAACACTGCCCAACCCTGTGCCAGCCCCACCATCCTTGTTATACTGAACCCATGGTTGTGTCAGTCCATCCATCAAGGGCCTTTCCCTTTTTCATTGACTCTCCCCTTTACCAAGCATAATATCCCTCTCTAGGGAATGGTCCCTTCTTACAACATGATCAAAGTGGGTGAGACGATGTCTGGCCATTCTCTCTTCCAAGATGCATTCCGGCTGCACTTCTTCCAGGACAGATCTGTTAGTTCTTTTAGCAGTCCATGGTACTTTTAGCATTCTTCTCCAACACCACAACCAAATAGTATTGACTCTTCTTTGGTCTTCCTTATTCATTGTCCAGTTCTCACATGCATATGAGGTGATTGAAAATACCATGGCTAGTGTCAGGCACACCTTAATCCTCAAGGAGCTATCTTTGCTCTTCAGCATTTGAAAGAGGTCTTTTGCATCAGATTTGCTCAATGCATTATGTTATCCAATGTCTTGATTGCTGCTTCCATGTGTGTTCATTGTAGAACCAAGTAATATGAAGTCTTTGACAACCTCAATCTTCTCTCTATTTATTGTGATGCTGCTTATTGGTCCAGTTGTGAGGATTTTTGTTTTCTTTATATTCAAGTGTAATCCATGCTACAGACTGCAGTCTTCAATCTTCATCAGTAAGTGCTTCAAGTCATCCTCACTTTCAACAAGCAAAGTTGTGTCTATGTATTACAGGTTGTTAATGAGTCTTCCTCCAATCCTGATGCCATGTTCTTCTTCATATAGTCCAGCATCTCGGGCAATTTGCTTAGCATACAGATTGAATAAGTATGGTGAAATAATACAACCCTGACACACTCTCTTCTTGATTTTAAACCATGCAGTGTCTCCTTGTTCTGTTTGAATGACAACCCTGGTCTACATACAGATTTCTCACGAGTACAATTAAGTGTTCTGGAATTCCTATTCTTCTAAATGTTATCCATAATTTGTTATGACCCACACAATCAAATGCCTTTGTGTAGTCCATAAAACACAAATAAACATCTTTCTGGTATACTTTGATTTGAGCCAAGATCCATCTGACATCAACAATGATATATCTCATTCCACGTTTTCTTCTGAATCCAGCTTGCATTTCTGGAAGCTCTCTGTCAATATACTGCTGTAACCATTTTTTGAATTATCTTCAGTAAGATTTTACTTGCATGTGATATCAATGATATTATCCTATACTTTCCACATTCTGTGGGATCACCTTTATTTAGAATAGGAAAAATATGCATCTTTTTCAGTCAGTTGGCCAGGTAGCTGTCTTCCAAATCTCTTGGTATAAGCAAGTGAGTGCCTCCAGCACAGCATCTGTTTGTTGAAACATCTCAATGGGTATGCTGTTGATTCCTGGAGCCTTGTTTTTTGCCAATCCCTTCTTTGCAGCTTTGACTTCACCCTTCAATACCATTGCTTCTTGATCATATACCACCTCATGAAATGGATGAACATCAATTCTTTTTGGTACAGTGACTCTGTACATTCCTTCCATCTTCTTCTGATATTTCCTGCATCATTCAATATATTGCCCATAGAATCTTTCAATATTGCAAGTCAAGGCTTAAATTTTTTCCTCAGTTCTCTCAGCTTGAGAAATGCCAAACATATTCTTCCCTTTCAGCTTTCCAACTCCATGTTCTTGCACATTTCATTGTAATAATTGACTTCGTCTTCTCAAGCTGCTCTTTGATATCTTCTGCTCAGCTCTTTTATCTTGTCATTTATTCCATTTACTGTAGCTACTCTCTGCTCAAGGGCAAGTTTCAAAGTCTCCTCTGATATCCATTTTGGTCTTTTCTTTTTCATGACCTTTTGCTTTATTCATGGATGATGTTCTTGATGTCATCCCACAATTCATCTGGTTTTCAGTAATTGGTGTTCAATACATCAAATCTATTCTTTAGATAGTCTCTAAATTCAGGAGGGATATATTCAAGGTCATATTTTGTTTCAATTGTCTTCACCTTCAAGTTGAACTTGCAAATAAGCAGTTGATGATCTGTTCCACAATCAGCTCCTTGTTTTGGCTCAAGTATTGAACTTCTCCATCACCTCTTGCCAAAGATATAGTTAATCTGATTCCTGTGTTCTCCATCTGATGAAGTCTACATGTATAGCCACCATTTCTGTTGTTGAAAAATGATATTTGCAATGAATAAATCATTGGTCTTACAAAATTCTATCATGCAATCTTCAGCGTTATTTCTATCACCAAGGCCAAATTTTACAATTACCAATGATTCTTTCTTCTGTCCAACATTTGCATTCCAGTCCCTAGTGATAATCAGTACATCTTGATTGCATGTTTGGTCAATTTCAGATTGCAGAAATTGGTAGAAATCTTCAATTTCCTCATCTTTGGCTTTGGTGGTTGGTGCATAAATTTGAATATTAGTACTGTTAAGTGGCTTTTCTTGTAGCCATATGGATATTATCATATCACTGACAGCATCGTACCTCAGGATAGATCTTTAAACATTCTTTGTGATGATGAATGCCACGTCATTCCTCTTTAATTTCTCATTCCCAGCATAGTATATCACATGGCTGTCTGATTCAAATGGTGAAAACTTGTCCATTTCAGCTCACTAATGCTTGTTGTTGTTGTTACGTGCCGACGAGTCAGCCCTGACTCATAGCGACCCCTCCTTGCGTTTCCGAGGCAGTATCACTGTGGAAGTACACTGCCCCATCTTCCTTCTGAGGAGTGGCTGGTGGGTTTGAACCGCCAGCCTTCTGGTTAGCAGTCAAGTGTCTTAGCCACTATGCTACCAGGGCTCCTCACTAATGCTTAGGATTAGGATATGATTTTTTATGTGTCCATTTCATATTTGACAACTTCAAATTTTCCTGGATTCAATTCATACATTCCATGGAATATACATCTCATATAAAGAAAAAGAAAACTAAAATCAAAGTGTCTGTTATTGCCCTCCAGTGAGGGTCAGTAACATTGGAAAGCTGTGTATCATTATAAAAGCAGAATACAATGACTTGCATCAACCAGTATACTCAAGCATGCTAGAGGTGAGAGGGAAAAGTCAGGATGAGCTGGTATAAAAATCATAATTTATATTCATCTGAATTACTAACAGAAGGTGACCGATGTTCTGAAGCACAGCAAAAATACTAACACATTGTAAGAAATTGTTCTCAATTCAAGTTCATTATTTGCTTAAAATAAGTTCCAGTGTCTTTAAAATCCTCTGAAGTAAGTAAAACCAGTTTATAACTTTGATTTTATTTAAAATGTCATATTGCCATCTTGTGGCAGCAGCTGGTAGAGGGAGAAACCGTTGATCACTCAAAGGCTTTAATGCGTTTTCCTGCACTTAGAACTTGGGTTATGAGAACATGATCTTATCTCAACTGTTGATCACTGTGAGGCTTTGATGCATTTTCCAGCACTTTGAAATTGGGTTATAAGAATACGATCTTATCTCAACTGCCTGACTTAGTCATGTGAAGTTAAAAAATAATTCTCTTTCTCTAATTGACATATAAGGGAGCCCAACTTCCCTCCTGTGCACTGGGGGAGTCTGATATAAGACAGTAGAACTTTTATATAATTTGGAGATATGACTACTGAGTATGGGGGATAATCTTTTAAATCAAATAAAAATAGTTACAAACTAAGCTGAACTCTGAAAAGTCTTTGGTATGAAACACTATATGGTGTTCTGAGGCAAGACATGGAAATCTAAACCTGCCCAGTAGTCTCTACTATTTTTAGTCACGTAGATATTTACAGATGAATGCTTGTAATGACATAACAAATCTCTGGATATTTGATTCATGCATCTATGGATGAATTTAAAGAGAGGCAATGAAAGCAAATCAAGGTCTCCCTGCTTGCTTAATTTAAAAGCTCCCCAAAGTCCACCTCAAAACAAATATAACTCCTATGCCCTTTGATGAATTAAATTCCCAGCCATATGGAGCTCTGGTGCCAGAAGATTGGCAGTTCAAACCCACCAGCCACTCCTTGGAAAGAAGGTTGGGCAATCTA
>NW_006921678.1:2646892-2675803 GCF_000298275.1 Orycteropus afer afer
TCTACATGTCACCACAGTAGGACAAACCGACAGACAAGTTTGTCCTGCTGTTGGAGACCTCTCGTATCACCCCCACCTGGGTCCCTGTGGCTGACTCTTCCTCTGTCTGGCTTACTGTCTTTTAATCCCCTTTCTCCTGGTCTTCTGGCCTGCTTCTTTGTGCATCCCTGAGTTTCCCCTCCTCACCTAATCCCTTCGGCTGATTGCTCTTCTCTTTGGCTTCCTGGGTTTTACCCATTTCTCCTGTTCTTCCGCCCTGCTACTCTGTGCTACGCCCGTGCTTACCTTGCTCCTGGAGACCCAGTCCCTCTCGGGAGGGTAACAAGGGAAAGTGTTCAGTGCAGATCAGTGAGTAAGCACAAGCCCACCCGTGCTTACCTCGCTCCTGGGGACTAAGCACAAGCCTGCCCATGCTTACCTCTCTCCCAGGGACTAAGCACAAGCCCACCCGTGCTTACCTTGCTCCCGGAGACCCGGTCCCTCTCGAGAGGGTAACAAGGGCTTTGGACTCATTAATTCATCAAAATTTGACAAATTTAGCATTAGTATCTAACAGGGAAACTATGAGTTTTGTAAAATGGAAGTAAGTTGTTTTTCAAGAATATTTCAGAGCAGGGACACTTTCAACAGAAAGATGACATAACTAGACAACTGAGTAAGGAGCCCCTGCTGAGTTACTCAAGAGGAATAGATAATAGTACAGGAAGCCTGGGAGGAGAAAAGGAGGAACAAAAATTGGGGTATGACATTTTAGGAAAGTTATAGAATCTGTAATATTATATCATAGTTCCTTAGTCTGAAACTGCTTTATTGTTTTTCACCCAGAACTGTCTCTATAACTCTATAAGAAGACTTGGCAAAGAACAAGTGGCAGTTTCCAAGATACTGGCACTGTGACCAAAGACAGTAGTGTAAGGCTGAGAGTCTCCAACACTTCCATCTGTTCCCATAGAGCTCCTCTGCCAGTGTGCTTTCTGAATAAATACACAGGCTAACTGACCTACATTCATTGCATTTATTCTCTATTCATCATGGGAGAGTTCTACTGAATCCAGGTCAAGTAATAGTTCTTGCTACCATTCTACTTGCCCCAGACAATCATCAAACTTTGGGAAAGATCTAAACTATATATTAGGTTTGAACTATCATATCCATTTCCTTTAAATCTGTAAATTTCCACTAATTAAAAAGTCTTGATAGGTCTTCTTGCTAAATCTCCCATTGACTCTTGACACATATTTTGTATAAATAACAAAAATATAGAGACATATCTCTGTCTCTACATAAATAAATTATTTCTTCTCTCTGTATTTATTATCTCTTGTTAAAAGATATGTAGCCAACGCTTCAATGTAATATTAATTGTACCTTATATGCATGGATGCTCACTTTAGAAGTTATCAGAACTATTAGACCAACCCAGTTTTTAAATTAAAGTTTGATTTCTATAGTAATTTATCGATTGTGCTTATCAGATCACTAGAGGTTTTGAATATGAAATTATAAAGTTGACCAGATCTTAAAATAGAAGAAAACAAGAGAATATTATTTCAACAGAAATAGGAATTTTACTCAGCTCAAATACCAATCCTCTAAAGAACATTTGTTTTAGACAATCATTGTAAAGGTAAGTTTCAACACAGCAATTTTTGGCTTAGGGAAATTGAAAATAAACTGTAAAGAGAAGATATCCTGGGAAGTTGAAACACAGTCTTCAATTTTAATTGGCATCTTTGTTTGAGTGCACTAGTTTTGCAAAGGATCAAAGTCTGAGAAGTGAGAACACTGGGAGATTAGAATATTTACACTGTAAAATTTACAAAATATTAGCTTGAGTCAATTTAGAAAAAAAAAAATGTGATTTGAATGAAAGTTTACAGAGTAAAGTGTTTTTTCGTTGAACAATCACACACATTTAGTTTTGTGACATTCATTGCAATCCACACAGGGTAACAGCACTTCCTTCCTGTGCTTACCACTTCCTTTTGTCTGTCTTTACTATTCCTCCTTGCCTTCTTAGATTTATCCTTATGCAAATGCTGTCCTTTTGGTCTTTGAAAATCAGCATTCTCTTCAGGTCTGCTAAATATTCCGCATAACTCTAAGGACTGTAACACCCACCACTCTAGGTCCTAGGTTTGGTAGTGTCAAAATCTGAGTTCTGGCACTGACATCAGCATTGCCAAAGTGGAAATCAAGTATACAAACTGATACACATACTTTCACCTTTTCACTGCCAACATCCATCATGGAGAGGGCCAGAACTGCAGAGGAAGAATATGGAAGATATTCATAAGGCAATTGAGAAAAGAAAGCTTCCACATATTATGTCATTTGTGCTTCTGCCTTTTCTTCTTCTGGTGGCTTGGCATGAGCAGCATAATGGAGAAGAGCAAGGTGTCTAACCTACATCAAGTGACCTTCAACTAAAGTCATTTCTCTGGCTTGAAATTTTACCATAGCTTATCCCTTCACACTTATGTCATAAATTAATACTGCAGATTACTGACCTGAAGCCTTTTTGAAGAAAAGAGTCAATGCTGCATAGCAAGATAAGATCTTTGTCTTCTATTTTTTCTTATGCACCAGTATAATTGCAAGCTTCATTCAGACTCCAGGATTTTTATTATTGCTGATGAGATATTAATTTGAAAGTGTACAACTTAATTTTGTGATAATCAGTTGATCTCACAGTGGAGGCTGTTTGACAAAAAATATGCATTTGGGCTGACAGTGCAATTGATATGAAAATCATAATTGGTTGATGAATAAAGAATAATTAGATAATACTCATTTTTCTGATGACTTTCATGACTTCTCTTTAATTAGTTTCACAATTATCATATATTCTTTTTAATTTTTAAGTGTCATTTGCCAAAATTGGACATATATGGACATAAAATTGAATAAAAACTTAAAATAACAGGTTCATATGCATCGATAGTTGCACAGAATAGCAATGAGCTTGAGACTTCAAATGTTCTGACTCCCTTTGAGGCCTTCTTATGACCAAAAATAAATAAATAAAAAACACTATAAGCCATAAGTTAGCTGTATTTGGATGTGTTAGGTTGGGTTCTCTAGAGAAGAGAAACCAGTAAAGCTTACATACACATGTAGAGAAAGAGAAATTTATCTTAGGAAAATGGCTCACACACTTATAGAAGCTGACAAGTCCGATGTTCTTGGATCAAACGTCAAGCTGGAGGCTTTTTCCTGACTCATGCAGCTGCAGAGTCTGACGCAGCCAAGGTTGATAGGCAGTGTACCGGCTGTTGATTCCAATAAATGACGAATCTAAGATCTCCAGGCCGAATGGTGGATTGTTCACTCACAGACAGTTGTAGGCAGCACAATAGGATTCCGATCCACAGAAGAATGTCTCTTTTCCGGGAACGTCCAAAAATATATTGGAAGCAGGCCACACCCCTAGGGAAACTCCCTTTCAATGGATTGGCTGCTCAAAACATATTCATCTGATCCCATCATGGGAATAGCCATATCACAACTGCTTAAACCACACAAAATTGTGGTCCAGCCAAGTTGACACGTAGCTCCAACTACCACAGCCCACCCCTTGTCAACTTGGCAGTTGTACACATCTTCTTAACCATATGTTGTTGTTGTTGTTGCTGTTGTTATGTGCCGTCGAGCCGGACCCGACTCATTGCAACCCCTCCGTGGGTTTCCAAGGCAGTATCACTACGGAAGTAGATTACCCCATCTTCCTTCTGAGGAGTGGCTTATATAATCTCTAAATAAAGAAAATTATAAAGTCATATTTGCACCTAACATGATATAATAAAACGCATACAACTGAAACATATTAACCTTATTTACATTTCACAGTTCATAATAGAAGGAAACAAAAATATTTGATGTGCATATACAATGAAGAAATATAACAATCACAGTCCTCGTTTCTGCAACTGGTCACATGGTCATAGCTGATATTCAGAACTACATTCTTCCACCACCCATTCTGCATTTCCTTTGCCCTCAGCAAGCACCTCAGCTGGTTGTAGTTCTTTGCCTGGTGCGATGACCCAAACCTTCATTCCTGAAGGGTCTGGGCCATTAGTAGTCATATCAGAATTGTGTTGCTGTAATTTTCCATTGACTTTAATCACAGGGCATGGTAGTACTAAGAGATGTCCTAAAGAATCTCCTGTATTCCAGACATAGTCTTCTTTACTTCCATTATATAACATCAATCCAATTTCCCCTTGGTAATCAGGATCTATCACACAGGATAGTACAGTAATGCCCTTCTTTGTCTGTTGATCCAGAGGAAGCCAAAATGGCTGGGTGGCATTCTTAATTCCCAGTTCAATGCAATCAATATCGTATCTCCAGGAGAGAGTGTTCCTCCCTTTGGGACTAAGATTTCCAGAGCCTCAGAGCATTGGAATACAGGGACAGGGAGAAAAATTTTTTGAGTGGGTCACTAGGGGCAATAGTGAGTGGTACCACTCCCATTTCCACCCCTTGGTTCCCAGATCTATGAATCCTGGCTACTGGAGAAACAGCACTGTGGTAGTCAAATTTGTATGTCAACTTGGCTGGGCCTGTTTGAGTGGCTGGGCAGCTGGTGGTAGTTTTTCCCCATGATGAGTCTGGCAATCAACTCCATGATGGGATCTACCACAAGCAACTGAGTAGCTGTCTTTGGAATGTGATCTGCTTCCTGTTTAAAAGGAGAAGCCTTGGGGATAGTCCCTATCTTATGGCACACTTGGACTCTGTATGTAGCCATGTCATTGTTCAGCAGCCTGCCATGCTCTGCTGACCTTGAGACTTACAATGAACTTAAATTAATGGCCTGCTGTGTGGTTTGGTACCATCGGGACTGTGCCTTTTTATTTTTCAACCTTGGGCTTGTCAGCCTCAGCAGGCAGCAGCTGTCTGAGTGAAGAAAAGCCTCTAGCTCCAGGGGGTTAAGAACAGGAAGCAGAGCTGGACCCCAAGGTTGAGGGTTTTTCACCCATCCCCTAGAGCCTAGAACTTTGAACTTGGACTTAAAACCTCTAAACTGTAAGAGAATAAACTCCTGTTTGTTGAGGCCATCCCATTTGTGCTATATTCCTGTCAGAGCAGCACTAGGTAACCAGAACAAGTACCATATATTGGATGCTGGTTTAGAGCATATAAAGCTTCCTGGAGAACATTGCCCCAATCCTTCAAGGTATTGCCACCTAGCTGGTGCTGTAATTGTGTTTTCAGTAGGCCATTCCATTGTTCTATGAAGCCAACTGCTTCAGGATGATGGGAACATGGTAAGACCAGTGAATTCCATGAGGATATGCCCATTGCCATACTTCATTTGCTGTAAAATGAGTCCTTTGATCTGAAGTAATGTTGTGTGGGATACCATGATGATGGATAAGACATTCTGTAAGCCCATGGTTGGTAGTTTTGTCAGAAGCATTGTGTGCAGGGAAGGCAAATCCATATCCAGAATAAATTTCTATTCCAGTAAGAACAAAATGCTGTGCTTTCTATGATGGAAGTGGTCAAATCTAATCAACCTGCCACCACATTGCTGGCTGATCACCCCAAGGAATGGTTCCATATCACAGACTCAGTGTTGGTCTCTGATGTTGGCAGATTGGGCACTCAGCAGTGGCAGTACCAAATTGACCTTGGTAAGTTGGAGCCCATGTTGCTGAGCCTAAGCATAACCTCCATCTCTGCCACCATGGGCACTTTGTTCATGTGCCCATTGAGCAATGACAGGAGTAGCTGGGGAAAAAAGATAGCTGGTTTCCACTGAACTTGTTATCCTATCCACCTGATTATTAAAGTCTTCTACTGTTGAGGTCACCTTTTGGTGGGCATTCACATGAGACACAAATATCTTTACTCTTTTGGCCCAGTCAGAGAGATCTATCCACATACTTCTTCCACAAGCATCCTTGTCACCAATTTTCCAATCATGCTCTTTCCAAGTCCCAGACCATCCAGCCAAGCCATTAGCCACAGCTCATGAATCCATAAACAATCTCACATCTGGCCATTTCTTGTTCCATGCAAAGTGAACAGCTACATGCATGGCTCGAAGTTCTGCCCATTGGGAGGATTTCCCTTCATCACTGTCCTTGAAGGAAGTCCCAGAAAGGGGTTGGAGTGCTACTGCTGTTCACTTTCGAGTGGTGCCTACATATTGCACAGAACCATCTGTAAACCAGGCACAAGTTTTTTTCTTCCTCAGTCAACTGATCATAAGGAACTCCCCATGAGGCCACAGGTACAGACTGAGAGAGTGTGGTAGTTCGGTTTGTGTGTCAACTTGGCTGGGCCTGGTTGAGTGGCTGGGCAGCTGGTTGTAGTATTCTCCATGATAAGACTGGTAATCCACTCCATGGTGGAATCTACTGGGAGCAGCTGAGTAGCTGCCTTTGGGTACGTGGTCTGCTTCCTGTATATAAGGGGAAGCTTTGAGAATGGTCTCTAGCTTTTGGCACAGTTGGACCCTGCATGTAGCTGTGTTGTTCCTCAGCAGCCTGCCATGTTCTGCTGACCTTGGGACTTACAATGGACTTAAGTCAATGGCCTGCCGTGTGGTTTGGTAACATTGGGACTGTGCTTTTTTACTTGTCAACCTTGGGGTTCTCAGCCTCAGCAGCCTGTAGCTGTCTGAATGAAGAAATGCCTCTAGATCCAGTGGGCCAGAAGCAGGAGGCAGAGCTGGACCCCAAGGTTGAGGGGCTTTCACCCAGCCCCTAGAGCCTGGCACTTTGAACTTGGACTTAAAGACTCCATATTGTGAGAGAATAAACTCCTGTTTGTTAAAGCCATCCCATTTGTGGTATATTCTTGTCAGAGCAGCACTAGGTAACCAGAACAGAGAGGGAAGATAATGTGACTGGAGTAGAGACCAGGCATTTGGGCCACTTCCTCATGCAACTTACTTGTGCCTTCAGGTCCTGCTCAAGTCTGATCTCTGATATACTATTTCCATTTAACGATGGAGTGCTGCTGTGCATGTCCAACTTTATGATTCTGTGGATCAGACAACAGCCAGTTCATGATGGACAGCTCAGGCCTCATGGTGACTTGGTGGTCCATGGTTAGGAGTTCAGTCTCTGCTAAAGTCCAGTAACAAGCCAAAAACTGTTTCTCAAAAGGAGTGTAGGTATCTGCAGAGGATGGCAGGGCTTTGCTCCAAAAATCCAAGGGTCTGTGTTGCGATTCACCAATAGGGACCTGCCAAAGACTCTAAACAGGATCTCTATCTAATACAGACCCTCAAGCACCATTGGATCAGCTGGATCATATGGCCCAAGTGACAGAGCAGCTTGCACAGCAGCCTGAACCTGTTCAGAGCCTTCTTTTGTTCTGGACCCCACTCAAAACTAGCAGCTTTCTGCATCACTTGATAAATAGGCTACAGCAACACACCCAAATGAGTGATATGTTCCCTCCCAAATCCAAAAAGGCCCAACAGATGTGTCTCCTTTTTAGTTGTGGGGGAAGCCAGATACAATAACTAATCCTTCAGTTTAGTAGGAATATCTCAACATGCCCTACACCACCACACCCCTAGAAATTTCACTGAGGTGGAAGGTGCCTGAATTTTTGTTGGGTTAATTTCCCAACCTTTAGCATACTTATGTCTCACCAGTAAGTCTAGAGTCATTGATACTTCTTCCTTACTAGGCCCAATCAGCATAATGGAATCAATATAATGGACAATGTGATATCTTATAGAAGGGAAAGGTGATTGAGGTCCCTACAGACTAATTTATGATGTAGTACTGGGGAGTTGATATACCCGTGAGGAAGCACTATGAAAGTATATTGTTGACCTTGCCAACTGAAGGCAAACTGCTTTGAAATTGGTATTGAAGAAAAAGGCATTGTCCAGATCAACAGCTGCATACCAAGTACCAGGAGATGTACTAATTTGTTCAAGCAATGCAACTACATCAGGAACAGAAGCTGCAATTGGAGTCACCACATGATTAAGTTTATGGTAATCTACTGTCATTCTCCAAGATTCATTGGTTTTTTGCACAGGCCAAATAGGTAAGTTAAATGATGTGGTGGGAATCATCACCCCTGCATCCTTCAAGTCCTTGATGGTGTCAATAATTTTGGCAACCCTCCAGAGATGTGGTATTGCTTTTGATTTACTATTTTTGTAGGTAGAGGCAGTTCTAATGGCTTCCACTTGACTTTTACTACCATAATAGCCCTTACTCCACATGTCAGGGAGCCAATGTGGGAATTCTGCCAATTGCTCAGTATTTGTATTCCAATTATTCATTCTGGAACTAGGGAAATCACTCCAGGATGGGTTCAGGGACCCACTGGATCCACTGTATATGCACCTTAGTTAAGACTCCATCAATAGCTTGACCTCCATATGCCCCTACTATGACTGGTGGGCCACAATAATGTTTTGCATCTCCTGGAATTAGTGTCAGTTCAGAAGCAGTGTTCAGTAATCCCTGAAAAGTCTGATTATTTCCTTTTCCCCAGTGAACAGTCACTCTTGTAAAAGGCCTCAAACTCCTTTGGGGAAAGCTGGGTGAAATGTTGACATTATAAATTTTTGGCAATGTAGTGGGGTCCTTCCACAAGGGGACCCATCTTCCCCTTCATTCAAGAGTTTGTGGGTCTGTAAACTGTCTCAAGTCTGGGAATTGATTGAGAGGCCATGATTCTGTATTCTGGTGATTCATCCTAGGCTGCTGTTCACATGATCTAGAATCCTTCTGTCTATACAGATCAAGTAAATATTTAGTAGGTACGCCATCTATTTCACTACTAGGAACACCATGACTAAGTAGCCAATGTCATAATTCCACATGAGTCAGAATATTTTGATTACTGTTTTGACTCTGCTGTCCATTATGGTAACCATGCCCATCTTGCCTTTGTTGATTAACTGCTGCCATGGGGTCCAATCAGCCCCATCGTAGTTAAGTGTCTTAGTTCAATTAGGGAAGTTCCTACTGTCGAATCTGGCTTACATAAAATAGCAGTCACAGCAGTCTTCAAGGATGCTGAAGCTCCCTTCACAAATTTATTCCTCACCGTACTGGTGAAAGGCATGTCTTCTAGACTCTCCATTTCTGGATCTAGGGCTCTAATCTGATAAATCCATTCTAACAGGTCAATTTACCTAAGCCTCTGGATACCTTCTTCTACATTATACTAAAGTAGGTCTTGTACTTCAGCTTGACTTAAGGTTGTTGTTGTTGTTGTTATGTGCCGTCGAGTCAGCCCTGACTCATAGCGACCCCTCCTTGGGTTTCCGAGGCAGTATCACTATGGAAGTAAATTGCCCAACCTTCCTTCCAAGGAGTGGCTGGTGGGTTTGAACCACCAGCCTTCTGGTGAGCAGGCAAGTGTCTTAGCCACTATGCTACCAGAGCTGACCTAAGGTAGGCCACTGCATATTCCATGCTTCACAAAGCCAACAAAATAAATTATTAGATCCTTTCCTAACCTCTCGAGCTGAAACATTAAATGAAGAATCCATACTTGGTGGACCTAAATCAATAAACTCATACTGATCCAATGTTACACCTAGCACCATTATCCCACATTCTCAGTAGACATTCCCATACATATTCTCGAGATTTCTGTCTGTACATGTTAGCAAAATCAGGTAGGTCATTCTTTTTGGGTGTAGCGTACCACCTCCTCAGTCAAACTTTGTATTTCACCTTTTGGGGCTCACTTGGACTTAACTTTAGTTGTAGGTCTAGCAGCAAAAATGTGTGGTTGGGGCAGTTCCTGAGAACATTCAGAAATGCCTTCCATGGCCTCTGGCTCAAGGAATGACCCAGTAGGAACAGTTAGGTTAATCCTATCAAACTGAGGTGAAGGGGATAATGGTTTTACAGTAATCCTTTCAGATGGGAGGGATTCAACAGAACTTACACGTTCCATATCCTGATCTTCCTGACTATCTGCACATATGTCTCCATTCTAGGTTTCAGGATCCCATTTTTTTCCCAATCAATGCCCTCACTTTAACTTCAGACACCATTCTGGGTTGGTAATTTGATTGACGTTGTGATTCAGCCACCCTTACAATAGAGTCTGGGTTTGGTTTTTGGCAATATCAGTTCTGTTACTAGACGAAATAAGGCTTTCTTTCAGAGCATAAGGGGAAACATTGAGGTCTTTTATGTGGCACTTAAGCTGTGACTTACCAACCCTGAACTTATCTCACTCTTTCACCATTTTGCTAGTGTAAGTAGGACCAAACAACCAGCTTCCTTATACTCCTCATGCTGACAGAATTGCAGAAAAGCAACTAATATGTGACCACTCAGGGCCTCACTTCTCAAAAGTATTTGATCTTTTGGTGGTTTTATATTGTATATTAATGTTGGCACCTCACACCATGGATTAGCAGGGCCCTCTTTACTAAAAGAGGCAGGGTCACTAGTGCCTTTATGATTAATCAAATTGGAGAAACAAAAATGAATCAGTGAGAACCAATTTAGGAAGCCCATCCTTATTATTTTGTCTCTCTAGAATCACTCCTGGTACCAAATGTCTTAGGCTGGGTTCTCTAGAGAAGCAAACCAGTAAATCTTATATATACATATGTTGTTGTTGTTGTTGTTATGTGCAGTCAAGTCGGATTCGACTCATAGCAGCCCCTCCTTGGGTTTCTGAGGCAGTATCTACTATGGAAGTAGATTGCCCAACCTTCCTTCTGAGGAGTGACTGGTCGGTTTGAACTGCCAGCCTTCTGGTTAGCAGTCAAATGCCTTAGGCACTATGCCACCAGAGTTCACATATATACATATAAAAAAGGAAAAATTTATCTTAGAAAAATGGCTCACACACATATAGAACTTGGCAAGTCCCAAGTTCTTGGATCAAACATCAAGCTGGAGGTTTTTCCTGACTCACACAGCTGCAGGGGCTGACAAGGTCAAGGTTGGTAGGCAGTACCAGCTGTTGACTCCAACAAATGACGAATCCAAGATCTCCAGGCTGAATGGTGGATTGTTCACTCATGGACAGTTGTAGGCAGCACAATAGGATCCTGATACACAGAAGAGTTCTTTTTTCCCACAATGTCCATAAAAATATTGAAAGCAGGCCACACCCCTAGGGAAACTCCCTTTCAACAGATTGGCTGCTCAAAACATATACATCTGATCCCATCATGGGAATAACCCACATCATAATTCCTTAAACCACACAGAATTGTGGGCCAGCCAAGTAGACACACAGCTCCAACTATCACATTGGGAAAAAGTTACTTTGGAAATTCAGGTGACTTAAGAAATTCAACAATTACATAAAAGTCTAGGTTGATTCCTGATTTCTTTATTTTTCTTTATTTTTTATTGTGTTTTAGGTGCAAGTTTACAGAGCAGAGTTTGTTTTACTTTCAACATTTTGTGTACATTTGGTTTCACTCCCCATTGAATTCTGGCTTCTTGTCTTCAGATTGCCTTTCCTTTAGGAGATGCCTGAGTTGAGTTGGTAACAAAAGCAATGAGTAAGTTGAAAGAGAGCACTGAGTCATTCACCCAGTATGTAATACAAAAGAAAGAAGGAGGAAAACAAAAATAACCAGAATGAGTAGTTAAATACAATTAGTACAGCAGAGAAATATGAAAATAATTGCCTCATCTAGGTGACCAAGGTCATTTTTAACAGTGATAAGTAACATCGATACTATGTATCTTTGATAAGACATGATGAAAATGGCACATTGCCTCTGTGATCTCCCTTCCATAATCCATATCCACCAATCTAATTATTAAAAAAAAAAAAAAAAAAATCAGACATTTCCCAGTAGAGGGACATTTTGCAAAATAATTGACCAGCAACCCTCCATATGGTTAAGGTCATCAAAAATGAAGAAATTCTAAGAAAACATGACAACTAAGAAACTCTAAGGAAACATAATTATTAATGGAATGTAGTATCCTAGAAGGGATCCTGGAAAAGTAAAATGACATTAGAGAAAAACTGAAAAAAATTTTAATGAAGTATGGATTTTAGTGAAAAATAATTTATCAATTGGCTCATGAATTGTGAGATATGTACCATCCTAATATAAGACGCAGGAGCTGTGGTAGCATAGTGGCTAAAGCACTTGACTGCTAACCAGAAGGCTGGCGGTTCAAACCCACCAGCCACTCCTCGGAAGGAAGGTTGGGCAATCCTACTTCCGTAGTGATACTGCCTCGGAAACCCAAGGAGGGGTCGCTATGAATCGGGGCTGACTCGACGACACATAACAACAAAACAATATAAGACACTAATAGAGGACTTCTGGTAAGATGGTGGAATAGGCAGACAAGCTACATAGACCCTCTTCGCAAAGAAAAGAGAAACCAATTGATGCAGATACAGAAGATAATCCTGAAGCCCTGAATTTTGAAAGGAAATATACAGAAGTGGATTAAACTATAACTAGTAGAAGAACCTGCATGAAAACCATGAATAAGGAGACAGATGGAGCTGCCTGTTAGTGATCCTGATGGCACAAACAGTTTGGATATTTCCAAGTGGTGTTAGGACTTGAGAATTAACCTAAAAATCAGCCATACTCACCAAGTACTGCATGGATGACTGCACTGGTAGCTGATGACTAAAAAGAGAAACAGCAAAGGAGACAAACTGAGCTGTGGACTTTCCACTGTCTGGAGGGTGCAGTCATTTTGAATGTTTACAAGTGGTTCAGCTATTTTGGATATGTAAAGTGACAGGATTCTCTTTCAGATTCCAGGGACCTAAAAACAGCCTCCTCTTGCCTAGTACAGCATAGACATACCAGAGGCTGACAACTGGAAGGGTGCAATATCCCCCTTGTTATTCTTATAGCCCACACCCTCTTGGTGAAAGGAGTGGCCATCCCACATCCCTACCCATCATCTGGGCCAGTAGGAATTCCATCTCAGTCTATGTGCTCTGACAGGGCCTTGGTGTCCTGCCCTGTCTGTCTCATTTTTTTTTGTTTTGTTTTGTTTTTAAATTATTCTTTTTTAACTTTTCCTTCCTTTTTATTTTTATTTTTATTCTTTCTTTTTCCCTTCCCAGGTTCTAGTTTTGGCTTTTATTCTCTTCCTTTTTCCTGGTTCCTATTTTCTTTCTTTCTTATGTCTTTCACTACCCCTTGTTTTCGCTTTTACATTTTTTCCCATTTTTTTCTTCATTATTGTCTAACTCTAGCTCTTTTCTCTCACCCTCATGTTGGTGTTAAGTTTGTGTAACTTGGCTGGGTCTGGTTGAGTGTCTGGGCAACTGGATGTAGTATTCCCCATGATGAGACTGGCAACCAACTCCATGGTGGAATCTACTGTGAGCAGCTGAGTAGCTGCCTTAGGGATGTGATCTGCTTCCTGTATACAAAGAGAAGCTACCTTATGGCATGCTTGAACCCTGCATGTAGCTGTGTCATTGTTCAGCAACCTACCATGATCTGCCGACCTTGGGACTTTCAATGGAGTTGAATTTAATGGCCTGCTGTGTAGTTTGGTAACATTGGGACTGAGCCTTTTTACTTGTCAACCTTGGGCTTGTCAGCTTTAGCAGCCAGCAGCTAAGTGAAGAAAAGCCTCCTGCTTCAGTGAGCCGGGAACAAGAGGCAGAGCTAAAGCCCAAGGTTGAGGGGCTTTCACCCAGCCCCTAGAGCCTGGCACTTTTAACTCAGACTTAAAGCCTCCAAACTGTAAGAAAATAAACTCCTATTTCTTCAAGCCATCCCATTTGTGGTATATTCTTGTCCAGGTGGTACTGTTGTTGTTGTTGTTGTGTGCCGTCAAGTCAGACCCAACTCATAGCAACCCCTCCTTGGGTTTCCGAGGTGGTATCACTACAGAAGTAGATTGCCCAACCTTCCTTCCAAGGAGTGGCTGGTGGGTTTGAACCTTCAGCCTTCTGATTAGCAGTCAAGGGCCTTAGGCACTATGCTACCAGAGCTCCTCCAGGTGGCACTAGGTAAGTCACTAGGTAACCAAAACACCCCACTCCCCATTTATTGTGGATTTTTTTTCTTTTTTTTTTTTCATTTTTAAAGTATTTCTTTAAATATTTTGTTCTCATTTATTACCTTTTCTCTTTTGTTTTTTTCTTCTTTTATTCTTTCTTTTTTTGGTGATTGTTCCCCTGTGTGTTCATGCATTGTGTGTTTTTTGTCCTCTTGATTTTACTTTTCTGGAGGTTTTATTATTGTTGTTTTTGTCTAACTGAGTGAAAGACAGCAACTGTGCCCATATGGCCCAACCATACTTGTAGCTCCTGAAGTCCAACCTACTGAGTGCAGGCCACCACTCCTTCACCAACTGGCCAACAATATATGACAGTCAATACAAGCCTGACTCACCCTTAACTGCTCTTAACAAACAGCTAACAGAGATTGGTGTAACCACTCTCATTCTCTATCACACCCACCAGAAGACAGGTGGTGAATGCATAAGTGCTGCCAACTAATGAATAGAGGAGCAAAGCACCCTACTTACTCAGATACATCTAAACAAACAAACAAACAAAAACCCTGAACATTATAGGCGAATGACTCCAACATACAATACCAATTAAATGTAAATGCAAAAATATCATAATGTCTCAGAGTCAACAGACCCTTACAGTACACAAAGAAGCAAGATAAAGCAGAAGAATCAAGGGAGCAGGATACAGACCCAGAGCACATCCCTGAGGAAGAAGCTGCATTGAAAGTCCCTGATAGAAATTCAAAAGAATTATATTTAGTTACTTTCAACAGATTTAGAGACAGCTCAAGGAAAACACTGATAAAATGAAGGAAAACACAGACAAAACCCTAGAACAATTTTGGAGGACAATACAAGAACAAAATGACTAAATAAATAAAAAATAAGAAGTGATACAAAATTGACAGATAGAATTCCAGAAGATTAATACTAAATTTTCAGAAATAGATAATATTTTGAACGGACAAAGGAGTAGAATCAAGTCAGTGTAAGACAGAATTTGTGAGACTGAAGACAAATACCTCAATACTTCTTTGGAAATGGATCAATCACAAAAAAGATCAAAATGAAATGAAGAAAGACTACGATTCATGTGGGATACCATTAAGAGGAATAAATAAAAAATACCATGTGTAATTAGAATTGCAGAACAGGAACTGACAAATAAAACCACAGATAAAATAGTCAAAAATTTGGTGGAAGAGAATTTCCCTGATATGATGAAAGATGAGAATATATCCATTCAAGAAGTCAAATAAACCCCAAACAGGATATACCCCAAAAGAAAATCACTAAGACACATCATCATCAAAATCACCAAACCAAACAAAAAAATAATAATGAAACCAACATAGTAAAAATGGATAATTACCTACCAAGGACAACCAATAACACTAAGTTCTGACTTCTCAGAAGAAACCATGAAGGTGAGAAGGCAATGGGATAGCATACATAAAACCATGAAAGAAAAAAAATTTCCAACCAAGAATTATACACCTGCCAAAATGGTCCCTCAAATATGATGGTGAAATTATGATTTCCAGATAAACAGAATTTAAAGGAATTTGTTAAAATCACACCAACCTTACAAGTGATGCTAAAGGGAGTCCTTTGAACAGAGAACCAACAACAGCAAACAACCATTAACACACATGCAGACACAACACAGAAACCAACCCAGTTACAGAAATATCAAGAGGAAAATAAGCTTGCACACATCAAAAAGAAGAAAGAGCCAAAATCAACACTGTAAATCAACATCTCCAAAAATTAGAAAAAGAACAGCAAGAAGCCTACAGTCACCAGAAGAAAGGAAATAATCAAGTTTTGAGCAGAAATCAATGAAACAGGAAATAGAAAAACAATAGAAAAAATCAACAAGACCAGAAGTTGGTTTTTTGAAAAGATCAATAAAATTGACAAACCATTGGCAAATTTAACAAAGGAAAAGAGGGAGAGAAAACAAATAACATGAATAAGAAACAAAATGGGTGACATCACAACAGAACCAACTGAAATCAAAAGGATAATATAAGGATACTATGAAGAACTGTACTCCAACAAATTTGAAAATCTGGAAGAAATGGACAGATTTCTAAAAACACACCACTTACCTAAACTAACATAGACTTATGTGGAAAAGTTGAACAGATCCATAACAAAAAAAGAAATTGAACAGGTCAAAAAAAATTACTAACAAAAAAAAGTCCTGGCCCAGACAGTTTCACCAGAGAATTCTACCAAATACTCAGAGAAGAACTGATACCAATCCTACTCAAACTATTCCAAAACATAGAAATGAATGGAATCCTACAAATTCATTTTATGAAGCAAGCATAACCTTGATACCAAAAGCAGGTAAAGACATCACTAAAAAGAAAAACTGCAGACCAATATCCCTCATGAATATAGACACAAATATCTTCAACAAAATCCTAGCCAAGAGACTCTAACAATATGTCAGAAAAAATAATACATTATGACCAAATGGGGTTCATATCAGGTATGCAAGAATGGTTTAGCACTATAAAAACAATCAATGTCATCTATCACATAAATAAAATAAAGAAAAAGAACCACATGATCATATCAATAGATGCAGAAAAGAAATTAGATAAAATCCAACATCTATCCTGCTTTGAAACAAAAAAACTCTCAGAAAAGTAGGAATGGAAGGGAAATTCCTCTACATAATAAAGGTCATATAGGCAAAATCAACAGTCAGTATTATTCTCAATGGAGAGAGGCTAAAACCATTCCCCTTATGAACAGGAATCAGACAAAGAATTCCTCTATCATCATTTCTATTCAACATTATATTGGAAGTCCTAGCCAGGGCAATAAGGCAAAATAGGGAATTCAAAGAAATCCAAATTGATAAGGAAGTAAAACTATCCCTATTTGCTGATGATGTGATCCTATACCTAGAAAACTCAAGAGACTCAGCAAGAAAACTACGGAAACTAATTGAGAGATTTCGCATATTGGCAGGATTCAAGATTAACATACAGAAATCAACTGGATTCCTCTACATCAGCAAAGAGACAAAATGCTACTTCAAG
The DNA here is from genome assembly GCF_000298275.1 of Orycteropus afer afer. NCBI lineage: Eukaryota > Metazoa > Chordata > Mammalia > Tubulidentata > Orycteropodidae > Orycteropus > Orycteropus afer. Next base: position 2,663,895 of record NW_006921678.1, read on the forward strand.
AAACCATAAGAGATAAACATAAATGGAAGAACATACCATGGTCATGGGTAGGAAGATTGAGCATTGTGAAAATGTCAATATTACCCAAAGCAATGTATATATTCAATGTAATCTCAATCCAGACCTCATCAACATTCTTTAACGATATGGAAAAAAAAAAAAATCACTAATTTTGTATGGAAAGGAAAGAGCCCTCAGATAAGCAAAGCACTAGTGAAGAAGAAGAACAAAATAGGATGTTTCACACTCCTGGATCTCAAAACTGACTCTATGGCCACAGTAGTCAAAACAGCCTAGTATTGGTACAATGACAGACACACAGTCCAGTGGAATAGAATTGAGAACCCAGAAATAGACCCATCAATTTATGGTCAGCTGATTTTTGACAAAAGACCAAAGTCCATTAAATGGGAAAGAGATTGTCTCTTTTAACAAATAATGTTGGCAAAACTGATTATTCATCTGCAGAAAAATGAAACAAAATCTGTACCTCACACAATACACAAAAACTAACTCCCGATGGATCAGACCTAAATATGAAACCTAAAACTATAAAATTCCTCAAGGAAAAAATAAGGGAAATTTAGCGGCCCTCATTTATGGAATAAATAGATGTCAAGCCTAACCCCAAATGCACAAACAGCAGAAGATAAACTAGATGAATGGGACCTTCTGAGAATTAAAATTTATGTGCTTTAAAAGACTTCTCCAAAAGAGTGAAAGAGAACTTATAGATTGGAAAAAAATATTCAGCAATTGTATATCTGACAGAAGAGTTACCTCTAAAATATATAGAACACTCCATCAACTCAACAACAAAAAGACAATCAATCCAATTAAAGAATGAGGAAAAGACATGAATAGACACTTCACCAAAGAGAATATTCAGGCATTCAACAAACATATGAAGAAATGTTCACGCTCCTTAGTCATTAACTCAACTCACTGCTGTCAAGTTGATTTCTACTCATAGAGACCCTCCTTGGGTTTCTGAGGCAGTATCTCTACAGAGGTAGATTGCCCAATCTTCCTTCCAAGGAGTTAGAGAGAGCAAATCAAAACAACAATGAGATACCATCTTGCCCTACCACTAATAGCAAAATTCAACAAGACAGAAAATAACAAATGCTGGCAAGAATGTGGAGAGATTGTGACTCTCATACACTGCTGGTGGGGCTGTGAAATGATGCAACCAGTGTGGGAAGCAATATGGCAATTCCTTAAATAATTGGAATTACAAATACAAATTACAAATACAAATTTGATTCAGCAATCCTACTACTATATATATATCCTAAAGCAGTGAGAGCCAGGAGAAGAACAGATACATGCACATCTATGTTCATTGCAGCACTATTTACAATAGCAAAAAAAGATGGAAACAGCCTAGGTGCCCATCAACAGAAGAATGGATAACCAACCTGTAGTACATACACACAATGGAATATTATGCAACCCTAAAGAATAATGTAGAATATGCAAAACACCACATAATGTGGATGAACTTGGAGGACATTATGCTGAGTGAAATAAGTCAATTACAAAAGGACAAATATTGTATTAGTTCATTATTGTAAAAAGTCAAGGAAGCGTTTGTGTATGGAAGGAAACTTTGTTGGCTATTAGGGGTGGAAAGAGAAGGGAGGGGAGGGAACACTGCTGGATAGGTAGAGACAAATATTGATTTGGTGAAGAAAAGGGCAATGTACCAAAGGTGAGTGACCAACACGGTGGCATTGAGGAAGAGGAAGACATAGAGAGGTGCATGGGAGGTACAGACAACAAAGATGAACCCTTATATATATATATATAGTATAGTTTTGTCAGTGGTGGCAAACATTGATCTACGGGTGGATAGATGGATGGACAGGCTGAATAATCAGGTACGTCAGTGCAGGGGGTGGTGTGCCATGACCATGTACAGGGTTGGCAGATGATGTTTCTACAAGTGTATTTGCATGTGCCGTAGGAATGTCCAAGTATATAGTAGAGCTGACAAGTGAAAAGGTTGTGGTAACTTCTTGGTCACAGCTAGCTACACTGAGGGGGAGAGTAGTTGGACATGCGGGCTCGGGACCATGATCACCGGGGCCATAAAGCTCAACTGGCATGACATACTACACAAAAGCATTGTTCTCCATCCTACTTTGGTGAGTAGGAGCTCTGGTAGCATAGTGGCTAAAGCACTTGACTGCTAACCAGAAGGCTGGCGGTTCAAACCCACCAGCCACTCCTCGGAAGGAAGGTTGGGCAATCCTACTTCCATAGTTATACTGCCTCGGAAACCCAAGGAGGGGTCACTATGAGTTGGGGCCGACTCGACGGCACATAACAACAACAACAACTTTGGTGAGTAGTGACTGGGGTCTTAAAAACTGAAAGAGGCCATCTAGATGCAATGATGGGTCTCTTTTCATCCAGAACAAAGAAGAACAAGGAAAAGCAAAGAAGAGTGGAAACAATTAGTCCAAGGGACTTGTAGACCAGGTGATCTTCACCCTATATGACCATGAGACCAGAAGAAATAGATGGTGCCTGGCTACCATGGTCAACCAGTCAGAGGGGGATCTGTATAGGAGATCCTAGGTAGTATGGGAGAACAATGTGGAAAAAGAAGACCAGATTTGGTGGTCTGATAGAGGTTGGTGACACACCTGAGACTATGGCCCCCAACTACCCTTCAAGTCTGGAATTAAACTTACTACTGTTGCTGCCAGCCAAATAATAGGCAGACTGAACATTTACATCAGATAGATACACTACTTGGAGTGACCAGTCATGGGAGAACAGAAGGGGGCATGTATGTACAGTGTGTGGATAGGGAGACAGCTCGGGGACAAGAATGCATGGGAGGGAAGGACACAAGGAAGAAGTAACTATGGGGAGGAAGTGGGATGAGAGCTGTTACACTGAGAGAAATTGCAGTCAATGTCATGAGACAAAATGTGTATGAACTGCTGTATGGAAGATGAATTTAAGGATATGGAAAAAACAGTCAATAATTTTATATGGAAAGGAAAGAGATCTCATATAAGCAAAGTACTATTGAAGAAGAACAAAGTAGGAGGTCTCACACTCCTGGATCTCAAAACTGACTATACAGTCACAGTAGTCAAAACAGCCTAGTATTGGTAAAATGACAGACACACAGTCTAGTGAAATAGAATTGAGAACCCAGAAATGGATCCATCAGCTTATGGTCAGCTGATTTTTGACAAAGGGCAGGAAGAGGTAACTACAGGGAGAAAATGGGAAGAGTGTTGTTACATTGTGGGTAATGTCAGTGAATGTCATGAAACAAAATGTTTATGAGCTGCTGTATGAAAAAGGAATTTGTTCTGTAAACTTTTGCCCAAATCACAATAAAAATTAAAAAAAAAATAAAAAATAGAGTTAATTTTCTTTTTATCCTGCTGGTATTAAAAATAAGAATAACATGATGATCTCAATATCATACTTGCTGTAAAAAATTGTAAAAAAATAAAAAAGTTAATGTCACCAATATTACATGTTCTTATTTACTGTGGCTTAAAAAGAAAACTTGGTATTGTGGAGACTAAATCCTCCATTTATTTTCTTCAAGAATATTTTGTTTAAATTTATGATTATTAAAATAAACCTGTCAATTTCTACAAAAATCCTACTGACGTTGTGATGAAGTATGCCCAATTTAGAAGATAACCTTATTATATTGAGTCTTCTATGGACATGGAATGTAACACCATCTTTTTAAACCTTCTTTAATTCCTTTCAATAAATTTAATAATTCTGACTTCTTTCATTAGAGTAATTCCTAGGGGGTTTTAATATTTTTGATATATTTTAATATTATTTCTTTTTTCTTTCCAAATATAAATTTGGTTACTTTATTGTCACTGCTTTGTTTATGGCTGCTCTAAATGAGTTAGATTTAGGATTTTATGAAGGAAGAAATTAAGATAGTCATTTCAACTAGTTTATGATTATGAATCAATTAGTTAATGTTTTAAATAAAGTTATTATTGTAAAACAGATTTAGATTTACAGAATTGTTGCAAAGATAGAAGTTCTTGTATATCATTCAGCCAGTTTTCTCTATTACCACCTTCCATCTGAGGAGTGACTGGTGGGTTTGAACCGCCAGCCTTCTGGTTAACAGTCAAATGCCTTAGGCACTATGCCACCAGAGCTCCGTTTTCTCTACTAGCATGTTTTTCTTTTTCTTTTTTTTTTTTTTTTCCAGTCTCTATTGTAATTTGGGTCAAGGTTTGCATAGTAATTTCATTTTCCATACAGCATCTTATAAATATTTTGTTTCATGACATTCACTGTAATACCCCACAATGTAACAGCTCTCTTCCCATTTCCTCTCTAGTTACCTCTTCCTACCCATGCACTTCCACTCCCCGAGCTGACCTTCTGTTCTCCCATGATTAATTGCCCCAAGGAGTATATCTACCTAATGTAAATGTTCACCCCATATATATGTCTATTGTTTGACTAGAAGCCACAGGAGTGAGTTCAGTTCCAGACCTGAAAGTAACTAGGGGCCACAGTCTCAGGGGTCTCACCAAGATCTATGAAAAAGGAAACGTGGTCTTTTTTATTATTTTGAGTTTTGTTCCACATTGTTCTCCCACTCTATCCAAGATCTCCTGTACTGATTCCTCTCTGAGTGGTAGACAATGGTAGCCAGGTACCACCTAATTCTTCTTGTCTCATGGTCAAATGGGCTGAGGATCACATGGTATACTTGTCCCTTAGACTAATTGTTTCCATGTGTCTTTGTTTTTCTTCATTCCTTTTTGCTCTGAACAAGAAGAGACCCATTGTTGCATCTAGATTGCTGCTTACAAGCTTTTAAGATCCCAGTTGCTACTCACCAAAGTAGGATGGAGAACAACGTTTTTGTGTAGTATGTTATTCCAATTGAGCTTTATGGTCCCAAGACCACAGGTCAAACTAAGCATTCCCTCCGTGTAGCTGGCTGTGGCCAAGAAATCACCACAACCTTGTCTTTTGTCAGCTTTATTATACACCTGAACATTTTTACAGAACATATAAATATGCTTGTTGTAACCCTATTTTCTTTAAGAGAATTATTTTAAATTTAGGAAGGGCAAATATTCTGTGAGTTATGTATTTGGACATTGAGTTAAGTCTCTGGTATGGAAAGTCGAAGTTAATTGTACACTTGTATTAGAATCATAATTTGTTAAGACGGGCATCTCTAAATTGAATGTGTATAGTGTAACACTTAATGGTTTCTATTTTTATATTTACAATTTTTTAAATATGATTTTTATAAGGAGATAAAATATTTAAAAATTTATATACAAAGAAAAATCAAGCTTTACTAATGCTTAATATACAGATTGACAGGTGATTTCATACACACACATGCATATATAATTTTAAAATATGTATCTATGATGTGTTCTATGTTCAAAAGAATGTTAGAATTGAAAAAACTCAATCCAAGCTTCTCATTTAGAGTGTAATTCAGAGATGTTAAGGGCTTGTCCAAGGTCACATAGCTAATTGCAATAGAACCAAGACTTAAATCTAAATCTCTAATTGACTTGTTAAGAGTTCTTTCCAAGCCACAACAAGTTGGTTTCTACTACTGTCCTAATTTAAATATTATCTGGTCTATATTGGCATAGTTCCTAAAGCATTTGATGGCTAACCAAAAGGCTGGCAGTTCAAATCCGCCAGCCACTCCTTGGAAGGAAGATTGGGCAATCCACTTCCGTAGAGATACTGACTCAGAAACCCAGGGAGAGGTTGCTATGAGTCAAAGTCACTCAACGGCAGTGAGTTTGGTTTTGGTTTTTATGTCTTGCTTGATGATCTTGAGTTTGATCAGCAATCCTCAGTTCATACTCAAATTATTTTGTGTACAAATGAACCCTTTTACATAATGGGTTCACAAACATACCCCTATCAAGTCAACAGACATAGATTAAACATACACCATATGCTTAGATCTATGCTAGATATTTTAAAGAGCATACAGAATATAAGATATTGTCCTTCTTTCAAGAAACACACAGTCATTTGGGGGAAAGAAGATTGTACACATTAGACAATATAATGGACATAAATAGTGGGCACAGAGAGTCAGCTTACTATTTAGGAGTGATCTGATCAGCCACAGGGAACCAATACTCATGTTTTTGCTGTGAAGTATTGTGTTGTGATGCAAAACTTGCTTTAAGAGTAAACTTTGATATTTGAGAGGAATATCCTACAAAAAACCTTACTGCAGTATGTTTCAAAGTACATTTGTACATAAACATTCCATGTTACTTTATGTCAATAAAGCCAAGTGCCACACTGGTTCCTATAGTCTCCTTCCGTGAACAACACACTCATAGGTAAGGGAACTGAGTTCACCTTACCTGCTAAATAAGTAGTGTGTACTAGCTTCCTGGGGAACCCATTGACAAGTAGAAATGAAGTCAATTAAGACATCTGATTTCAACTTCTTTGACTGACTGGTTCTGTTGACTTTTTTCAAATGATTTAAATTGAAGAGTGGTCTGATTTATATGATGTCATGTTTGTAGATGGCCTTAGGTAACAAATTCAGATCTGCTGGCCAATTTTCCCTCTTTCGTGTATTTAGTTTTAAAGCCATGAGTATAAAATGTGTTCATTGTTTTGCTTTTCATTGCTAAGAGATATATAGCTTGTGCTGAAAGAGTTGAGTTAAGGGCACATTTCACTACACATTATAAAACACTTATAGGATAATAACCATTTTCAATTATATTCATCCAGGCAACAAAACTTGAAAGTGATTTTAGTGAAATCTCATTCCTAACCTTCCAAATAAGTAATGCTTCTTTAATGTAAGGCCAAAGTGAAATCAAAACTTTCCAAGATATATGTTTTTGCCAAGACATAGAGCTCTGAAGCAGGTTTGTAACTTTAATTTATCAACTATTCATATTCTTTCCCCAATTGATTTATTTGCAAACATATTGTTGTTATGTGCTATCGAGTCAATTTTGACTCGTGGTGACCCTACAGAACAGAGTAGAACTGCCACATAGGATTTCCTAGACTACAATCTTTATAGGAACAGATCATCTGGTCTTTTCACCTGCAAAGCTGGTGGGTAGGTTTGAACCACCTTTCTGTTATCAGCCGAGTACTTAATCATTCTGCCACCAGGGCTCCTTTGTCAACATACAGGTTGACTCTCCCTCCACTATTACTCTATTTTTTCTAATTTCTGCCTCTTCTTTTTCCTTTATTTATAGGGATTATCTCCCTTTCTTCTATGTCCCCATTCTTCTTGTCTTCTTCCCACCCATCCACCCCCTTCACCGCTTTATGCACACACATTCAAAAACACTTTTTCTCTTCCCCTCTCTATGAACTATATCACATAGAGAAACTATAATTGAATTTCAATAAAAATTGTTGTACCCATACAGTATAATCTAAGAGGCAAGAGGAACAAATAAGGACATACCTGCAGTGGCAGTTTTTGGGTGGCGTGAACAATTGACATACCAGCTGCTAAACAAAGGGTTGGAGGTTCAAGTCAAACCAGAGGTAACTCAAAAGAAAGGTCTAGTAATCCACTTTGAAAAATTAGCCATTGAAAACCCTACGTAGAACAATTCTGCTGTGACCCACATGGGGTCACCATTAGTCAGAATCAACTTGACAGCAACTATTTTAGTGATAAGGAGCTTTGATGGCATAGTGGATAATGCATCTGGCTGCTAACCAGAAGGTCAATGGTTCAAACCGACCAGCTGCTCCATGGAAGGAAGATGGGATGATCTACTTCTGTAAAGATTTATAACCTCAGAAACACAATGGAGGTCACTATGAGTCATAATCTACTTGATGGCAGTGAGTTTTATTATTATTATTATTATTATTTAGTTTAGTTATAGCAGCAATTCCTATTGTCCAAATGACTTCTGGTGGACAAATGACCAAGGTTGGGGCACTAATAACACTTAACCCTTCAGTCTTACATGAATTTGCCAGGAGTGGGGCAAAATACATTGACTAGTCTAAATGGAATCTTTCCCTTGTGCTTTAGTTTGGTTTTCACTAAAAAGTAATGTGGAAATATAAATCATGGCCTCCCTCATAATTCTCAACAAAACTGCATACTTCTGGACAAATGAACATAAGATTCTAAACTAAAAACTGCTAAAGGATTAAAACTAGAAATCATGAGGATCTACAATAAAATAACTAGAGAAAGAGATCAGTAAGGAAAAACCAACACTATGTTTCCATTTGTAGACAATTTAATAATTGATTGCATTTCATAGTCTTTGCCTCCATGTTAAACACTAAATAATAGCATATGAATTTATCAAAATAGGTGTACTTACATTTTCCTAAAAGCTTCTTAACTTTCCAAAATAAATTATTTTTGAATTCCTTTAATTATAAAAATTTATTGTATATTGAATGATATGAAACAATGTATTAAGTGGAATAGAATAATCAATATATTTGCTGAACAATTAAAGAGTAAAATAATTTGCTATACATAGGAAAATTACACATAATTTCTTAATGGGAAATAATATTAAAATACAAGATTAAAGACTTAGTTTCTCATGGTAGTCATTGGGATGAATTCTTTCAATAATGAAATTTCCTTCTCTTTAATTTTTAAAACAAAAATGTTTTGTTTTTCATAATGCTAGTGATACTACTGTGCTACTTGCATGCTGATTCTTATCACATCATTGTTGTTTGGTTTTATTTCTTTTAAGTCTATTTGGTTTCCACTTTAAAGAGATCAAAGAGAAAAATATAAGAATTGAAGAAGTTTTAAATGAGATGTAGGATTTAATATTACACATGGAAACAGTGATGTGAGGAGGTATACACATCTGAAGACAGAAAGATAAAATAGTTTTCTTCAGATTGCTCATGTTTTCTCAGGGAAATAAGAGTTGATATAAAATGAGAGTTATTAGGGGACAATTTTCAGAGGTTTGGAATGGGTAATTGCACACACACATACATCAGGTGAACATAGATTTCAGGGGCCATCAGAATCTTCTTAAATTTTCTACATGCCCTTTCTTGTTGTGTACAAGCCCCTCAAAATTTAAAACCATTTTTAAGATGAATTTCATGAAGAAGACAAGAATACAGCTGGCTAACAAATAAAAACAAATCAGCACATGAAAATGCTGGAAACCAAGCTATTATTCTACAATGCCCTAACTGCATGTGAATTTCCACTCCTGAATTACATGGCACCATAAAATTTAGACTTGATAAATAAAGATAAAATAAATATATATCCAGATGTATGTGATCTTGTGTTATGACTGCAAAAAAAAAAAGGAGCTGATAGACTCCATGTGTGGTATAAACATAGTTGGAACAGTTTACATGGTTGCTAATGTCACATTATTCTTAAATTGTCCAGTTGATGTGTTTTTTTTTAGTTAACTAGATCACTCACTCACAAGCATGACATTTTACTTTGTTTAAGAAAAAGAGAAAGAATTCAAGTGAATATATTTAGCATTACTAAGCAAAACAAATAATCATTCAAGTAGCTATATATTGGCATTATTTACAGAAGTACAAAAAATAAAAGTGGAACATAGGTAATAAATGCAATGTTTTCTGAAATATTTCCCAATTCATATTATTCTGTTTTGAAGATTATTTCTCCATCTTTATTCTATATCTACCACGTGTTCCCAAGAGAAGGGACAAGGCAAATGTCCTTTTCAGAATGTATAAAGATATGACTTAAGGGAATTCCTTAGTAGAAAACAAGAGGATTGAGAGATGTGGCCAAGTATTCAAGAGATGTTAACAAGAAGGCTTCAGTCCATCTTCTCATTTTTCCTTTCTGGAAAATCCACCTGGGAATTAGATCTTGAGAACAATAGCGTGAAGTGGCAAGGTAGGAGGGAGGGAGGAAATACATTAAGAAGGCTGCAAATCTCTGGTGCTAGAGACAACAAACATTTTTCTATAAAGAGCAAGAAAGTATATAGACTGAGAACCATGGGATCTCTGTCTCAACTTCTGGACTCTGACATGATAGTGTGAAAACTCACAGACAACTATAAATGAATAACTGTGGTTGTATTCTAATAAAACTTAAAAAAATAAGATGGCAGGTGGATTTGGCCTACAGGCCGTATGATGCTCTACAGGAAACATTATATGTAGCCATGTTCAGTATGGCATGTCAGCAATCATCTGGTATTGGCAAATGGAATTGGTTAAAGAGATAATTTAAGGAATATCTTCTCTATTGGAACCTCTTCAATTGTAGAGGCATCAACAGTTTGCTCATACTCTGTTAAAGAGATATAGTGGGCAGTCAGGAATATTAGGGAACTGGATGAGAAGAATGATATATGTAGGACTTAACTGGTGGCATCAGGATTGGAAGAAGACTCATTAACAACCTGTGTTATGCAGATGACACAACCTTGCTTACTGGTAGTGAAAATGAGTTGAAGCATTTACTGATGAAGATTAAAGACTACATTTTGCAGTATAGAATACACCTCAACATAAAGAAAATGAAAATCCTCATGACTGGACCAATAAGCAGCATCACAATAAATGGAGACAAGATTGAAGTTGTCAAAGATTTTGTATTACTTGGTTTTACAACCAGCACAATAGAAGCAGCAGTCAAGACATCAGACAAATGGGAACTGGGCACATATGCCACAGAAGACTTCTTTAAAGTTTAGAAGAGTAAAGATGTCTCTTTGAAGACTAAGGAGTGCAGAACCCAAGCCATGGTGTTTTTACTGTTCTCATATACTTGTACCAGACAGTGTTTCTTTGCTATTCGTAAGGTTTTCCCTGGCCAATTCTTTGAGAAGTGGATGGCCTCTTCTTTCTTCCTAGTCTGTCTTGGTGTGTAAGCTGGGCTTATACCTGTGCACAATGTGCATCCCACTGGGTTTGAAACACCAGTGGCTCGGCCTCAAAACTCACATCAACACGTCACTATGGTAGGACAAACTGACAGACAAGTTTCATACCACCCTTACCTGAAACGCTGTTTGATACATTACCACACAACTTTATGAATAGTCCAGTTAGGTTAGAAGGCTCTCAACATAGGACTGGGAAAGAGCTGCATCATCTGAGTAAACCCAGTCTTACTCATATGGATAAGGTAAAGCTTTTGAAACCTCCATTTGCTGATGTGGCATCACTCAAGTTGAAGAGAAACAGCTGCAGACATCCTTTAATCATCAGAACATGAAATGTACAAAGTCTGAATCTAAGAAAATTGGAAGTTGTCAAAAATTAAATGGAACACATAAAGATTGATATCCTTGGCATTAGTGAGATGAAATGGACTGGTTTTGGCCACTTTGAATCAGACAACCATGTGATCTACTATGCTAGGAATGACAGTTTGAAGAGGAATGGTGTGGCATTCATCATCACAAAGGATGCTATAAGATCTGTCCTGAAGTACAATGCTGTCAGTGGTAGGATAATATCTATATGCCTACAAGGAAAACCCGTTAGTACGACTAGTATTCAAATTTATGCCCCAATCACCAAAGCCAAAGATGAGAAAATTGAAGATTTTTATCAACTTCTGCAGTCTGAAATTGACCAAACAGGCAATCAGGATGTGTTAATTTAACTGATGAATGGAATGCAAAAGTTGGAAACAAAGAAGAATCATTGGTAGTTGGAAAATTTAGCCTTGGTGACAGAAATAATGCTGTAACTCGCATGGTAGAATTTTGCAAGACCAATGATTTGTTCATTGCAAACACCATTTTTAAACACAAACGGCGGCTCCACACATGGACTTCACCAGAAAGAATGCACAGGAATCAGATTGACTACATCTGTGGCAAGAGGCGGTGGAAAAGCTCAATATCTTCAGCCAAAACCAGGCCAGGAGCTGACTGTGGAACAGATCA
>NW_006921678.1:2677266-2685476 GCF_000298275.1 Orycteropus afer afer
TTGCTTGGTTCTACAATCGATGCCAATGGAAGCAGCAGTCAGGACATTAGATGATGTGTAGCATTGGGAAGGTCAACTGCGAAGGAAGTGTTTCAAGTGCTGAAGAGCAAGGATGTCTCCTTGAGGACTAAGGTGCACCTGATATAAGCCATGATATTTCCAATCATCTCATATGCATGTGAGAGCTGGACAATGAATAAGGAAGACCGAAGAAGAGTTGATGCTTTTGAGATGTGGTGCTGGTGAAGAATGCCGAAAATACCATGGACTGCTAAAAAAACTAACAGATCTGTCCTGGAGGAAGTGCACCCAAAATGCTCCTTGGAAGGAGAATGGCCAGACTTTGTCTCACCTATTTTCATCATGTTGTCAGAAGGGACCATTCCCTGGAGAAGGATTTCATTCTTTGTAGGGTGGAGGGTTGATGAAAGAGGCGAAGGTCTTCAATGAGATGGATTGACATGGTGGCTGTGATGATGGGCTCAACTATAGCAGGAATTGTGGAGCTGGCACGGGATCAGGCAGTGTTTTGTTCTGCTGTGCAGGGGGTCACTATGAGTCGGAAATGACTTAACAGCACCTAACATCAATAATAACAACAACACCAACAGATGCTTGTGAAAACTGGACAATGAATAAAGAAGACTGAAGAAGAGTTGATGCATTTGAGTTTTGGTGTTGGCAAAGAATACTGAAAGCACTATGGACAGGCAGAAGAATGAATAGATCTATCCTGGAAGAAGTGCAGCCAGAATGCTCCTTGGAAGCAAGAATGGCCAGACTTTGTCTCACCTACTTTGGTCATGTTGTCAGAAGACACCATTCCCTGAAGAAGGATATCATGCTTGGTAAAGTGGAGGGTCAACGAAAAAGAGAAGGCCCTCAACAAGATTGATTGATGCAGTAGCTGCAACAATGGGTTTAGGAATAGCAAGGATTGTGAGGCTGGTGCAGGATTAAGCAGTGTTTTATTCTGTTGTACACAGGGTTGCTATGAGTTGGAGCTGATTCAACAGCACTTAATAATGAAAAAAACCAGCAACAACTGGTGGCAAAAGGAGGAATCATAGAGCACAGTAACAGGAATCAGTGCAATATTCAAACACTAAGACTGATTTTTACCAAGTTGATCACTAGACCAGGTTGCATATGAGACTAATCACTCCACAGCAGAGACAAGAGAAAACCATTTGACTCCATGGAAGTTGTCTCCTGACACTACTGTTGAGGTCACATAAACTTTATATCTGTGCACCACAAAGTATATTGTCAAAAATTTATGGACAGAAAAAAAAAATCAGAAAAATTGAATCATCCCCCAAAAATAATTTACTAAGTTACCTAAAGAAATATTTGAAATATTGGGTTTGAATGTATTCACTGTATTGGAAATAAATATAATGTTTTAGGGGAAGACTTGAGGGCTTTTTTCTACATTGAAAAGATCAGATAAATTACAGGAAGTAAAGAAACACTTTTATTTGAATATATAAATATCAATAATTTTTTAACCTCATTACACATGATTTCAGAGGGAATTTCTTATTCCCAGAAAATTTATTTGGCGAAGAAAGGATGCTAGTCCAGTGTCTATCCTCATGATTCTGTACCATCCCTGTATACCAAGACAGAAAAAAATCCCCAATGCAACTGTTGACCTAGAAATCAAAGATGTATACATGGCTTAGACTCTAACTAGAGAAAAGACCTAAACCAATACATTCCCATAGAATAAGAAAATGATATTTTAAAATGGATGTGGTAGTTAAGTTGTGTGTCAGTTTGGCTGGGCCTGGTTTTGAGTGACTGGGCAACTGGATGTAGTTATTCCCATGATGAGATTGGTACCTACATGGTGGAATCTACTGGAGTAGCTGAGTAGCTGCTGTATGGATGTGGTCTGCTTCCAGTGTAAAATAAGACCACTTGGGGAAAGGTCTCTGAGCTTTATGGGATGCTTTGACCCTTCATGTAGCCAAGTCTTCATTCAGTAGCCTGCCATGTTTCCTACTGATCTTAGAACTGTCTCTGGACTTGAACTAGTGGCCTACCATATTGTTTGGTAATCTTAAGAGTGTGCCATTTTATTTGTTGACCTTGGGTTTTTCAGCCTCAACACCCAGCAGTTACCTGAGTTAAGAGAAGCCTCCAGCTTCAGTGGGCAGGGACTAAGAGGTAGAGCTGAAGCCCAAGTTAGAGGAGCTTTCACTAGTCTCTAGAAGTGGCACTTTGAACTTGGACTTCTAGCCTCCTAAATTGTAATAAAATAAATCTCTTTGGTAAAGCTTTCATTTGTGGTATTTTTATTACAATAGCACCAAAACAGTGAGTTTTATTTTTAAGCCTAGAAATTTGTTCCACCTTCACTTATCCCAGCTCCTTCACTTCTGTTTATCAATGTAAATGGTAAAAATGAAAAACTGAGGACACTAGGAATGGCTAAAATGATGTTTTAAACATGGATTTCACTCATAGCTGGACAATATGTTAAATTGAGAGAGAAAGTGTGTATAGATTAATTTTTCCATCTTTGGTTAGCATGTCCTTTCTTTATTTAGATTAAGAGTTTCTGAGAGTTATCCCATGTTATTTGTAGTACCTAAGTGTAGCATAAGTAGTTCTGGTGGTGTAGTGCCTAAGGCATTTGACTGCTAACCAGAATGTTGGTGGTTCAAACCCACCAGCCACCCCGCAGAAGGAAGACTGGGCAATCTATTTCCATAAAGATTTACTGTCTTGGAAACCCAAAAGGGGGTCATTATGAGTTGGAATCAACTCAATGGCAATGAGTTTGGTATTTTTGATTTAAGTGTGGCATAGAAGGAAACCCAAAATTGATCATATCACTACTACAGGCAAACATTTTCTAATTGTTCCTTGACAGAATGCTTCTAAGGTACTATAATTGAAGATTGAAATTTAGCACAATTTACCAGCTCTTTCTTTCAAAATTGAATGACAGAGAGAAGCAGCAATAATCTGACAGTTTGAGGACAAGAACAGATATATGCACATCCATGTTTGTTGCAGCACTATTCATAAAAGCAAAGAGATGGAAAGCACCTAAATGCCCATCAACGGAAGAATGAGTAAACAAACTATGGTATATACACACAATGGAATACTATGCAACAGTAAAGAACAATGTGGAATCTGCAAAACACTATATAACATGGATGAAACTGGCAGATATTATGCTAAGTGGAATAAGTCAATCACAGGAGGATAAATATTGTATTAGTTCATTATTGTAAAAAGTCAAGGAAAGGTTTATATATGGAAGGAAACTTTCTTTGTTGGTTACCAGGGATGGGAGGGAAGGGATTGGAACACAGCAAGATAGGCAGACACAAGCAATGATTTGGTTGAAGAGAAGGGCAATGTACCAAAAGTAAGTGATCAACATGGTGGCACTGAGGAAAAGGAATACATAGAGAGATACATGGGAGGTACAGACAATTTGCATATACAGTACTGCCTTGTCAGAGATGGCAAGACTTGATCCATGGGTGGATAGATGGATGGACAGGCTGAATGACCAGGTCTGTCTAAGCAGAAGGGAGTGTTCCCATTAAAATGTATAGAGTTGGCAGATGACGTTTCTACATCTGTGTTTGTATGTGCTATAAGAAAGTTCAGGTGTATGATAGGGCTGACAAGGGACAAGGTTCTGATGGCTTCTTGGCCACAGCCAGCTACCCTGAGAGAGTGAGTATTTGGACCTGTGGGCTTGGGACATTGGTCACAGCAGCATCAAGCTCAACTGGCATAAAACACTAAATAAAAACATTGCTCTACATCCTACTTTGGTGAGTAGAAACTGGGGTCTTAAAAGCTTGCAAGAGGCCATCTAGATGAAACAACAGGTCTTTCCTTATTCTGGTTATCTAGAGCCTCTCTGACAGGTATATACCAATAACGGGATGGCTTGAACAAACAGGAGTTTGTTCTCTTACAGTTTGGAGGCTTTAAGTCCAAGTTCAAAGTGCCAGGCTCTAGGGGCTGGGTGAAAGCCCCTCAGCCTTGGGCTTCATCTCTGCCTCTTGCTCCCAGCTCATTGAAGCTAGAGGCATCTCTTCATTCAGGGAGCTACTGGCTGCTGAGGGTCACAAGCTGAAAGTTGACAAATAAAATGGCACAGTCCCGATGTTACCAAACCACACAACAGGCCGTTAATTTAAGTCCTTTGTAAGTCCCAAGGTTGGCAGAGCATGGCAAGCTGCTGAACAATGACACGGCTACATGCAGGGTCCAAGCATTCCATAAGCTAGCTACTATCTCCAAGGCTTCTCCTTATATACAGGAAACAGACCACATCCCAAAGGAGCTACTCAGCTGCTTGTGGTAGATCCCACCATGGAGGTGATTACCAGTCTCATCATGGGGATTAACTACCACCAGCTGCTCAGCCACTCAGCCAGGCTCAGCCAAGCTGACATACAAATTTAGCTACTACACTCTTCATCCAGAGAAAAGAAGAATGAAGGTAACCAAAGACATGGAAACAATTAGTTCAAGAGACTAGTATATCATGTGATCCCCAGCCTATATGACCATGAGACCAGAAGAACTAGATGGTGCCTGGCTACCACTGACAATAACTCAGAGGGGGATCAGTGCAGGATATCCTTGATAGAATGGGAGAACAATGTAGAACAAAACTCAAAATCATAAAAAGACCAGGTTTGCTGGTCTGGTAGAGCCTATTGAGAACTCTGAGACTATGACCCCTAGTTACCCTTCAGGTCTGGAATTGGACACTCTTGTGGCTTCTAGCCAAATAATAGACAGGCATATGGAGTGAACATTTACATAGGTACATACACTCCTTGGAGCGATCAATTGTGGGAGAAGAGAAGGACAGTGTTTCCAAAGGGACATAGCTCAAGGGGAGGAGTGCCTTGGACAGAAGAACATAAGAAAGACGTAACTACAGGGAGGAAGTGGGAAGATAGCTATTGCATTGTGCAGAGTTGTAGTCAATGTCATGAAACAAAATGCCTATGAATTGTCACCCAAAACCACAATAAAAATTTGAAAGAAAAAAAAAAAAGGATCTCGCAATTTGGCAGTACTTTATAGACAGATCTTTGTTTTATTTTTCCATCAACTCTAAAGCTTTTCTATTTGGACGTATGTTCAAAGATAATGACAATAACACAAGGAAACTATATGGAAACTCCTTTTTTATTGTGACCACCATAGGACCCCAGAGGTTTGTTTTTGTCTTTATATTTTGCTACACTAAGAGAAACCTCATACCTAAAGGCAGAGATTCTGACAAGAGACAGTTACTCCAAGTCATAAGAATGTTGTAAAAAATAATAATAAAAAACCAGATTCCTGGAGCTACATATAAGTAATATTATATGATAAAACAAATATCAGTATTCAAAGCATAAAAGCAAGATAGATATTGATGATAAATATCATATTTAATCATATAAATCCATATTTTATTTTATGATAATTTTACTTCATTTAGAATGTGGGTAAATGGTATACAAGGATCCAAATTCTGATCGATGGCTACTCTTAGCAAACTCTTTAAGGAGAATATCACCATTTAATAAAAAATAATGACTCTATTTTAAAATTCCTTTTAAATGAGGACGTTTTTAAGTAAGGAGTTCTCTTAATTGAGATCTCCATTTCTTATTATTTCTTCTTTTTGACTACATAATTCCACAGAGTAGAATGTGCGCATTGATGAGAAAATAAAGAGAAATGAGTCAAGCTATTTTTTAAGTTTTTGGTTTAGAATTTTTAAGCAACTTTGTTTCAAAAGGAAATACTGCACAATTCTGCGCCATCTTCATGAATCAATGTTTTCCACTTTAGCAAAGTGGATGATATCCTTCTCCATCAATCAATCCTTTCTGGTAATATAGCCAAAGAAAGAATCAAAGTCTTAGCCAATATTCTGTGTAGGGTTTTCATTTTTGGAAGTAGAGCATCAAGTCTTTCTTCCTAGTTCTGTCTTAATTTGGAAGTCTTCTAAAGCCTGTTCACTATGGGTAAACTCTACTGGAAGTTGAAATATTATTAACATAGCTTCCACTATTATAGTACAGTATGACATGCAAGCCACCATAGTATGACAAACTGACAGACAATTGGTGGTCAGGAACATAAACCAAAGCAAATTTACTATTCTCAAGTCAATTCCAAATCATAGTGAACCTCATTGGATTTCAAAGGCTATAAGTCTTTCCAGAAGGCTGCCTCATCTTTCTTCCACAGAGCAGCAGGTAGGTTTGATCTACTGCTAACCACTTCATATGCCTTAACCACTACATCACCAGAGATCTTGGTCAGAAACTTAGTAGGTTCTAAATACATCTGAACATTATTGATTATTTAAGTGCCAATTATGAAGTAGGTGAGTTAAAAGCAAGCAAGGATGTATATGCCACATTCCCTAACCTAAATTCATCAGCCATGTTCATGAGCAGGTCAGAAGTAGAACTTAAATGGAGTTTTTGGCATGCTTGGACCCTGCATGTAGCTGAGTCTTCATTCAATCTTGGGACTATATCTAGGCTTGAACTAGTGGTCTCTCCTGTTGCTTGATAATTTGGGGATTGCCATTTTGTTTCTTGATCTTGAGTTTGTCGACCTCAGCAGCCAGCAGCTGCCTGAGTTAAGAGAAGCCTCCAGCTTCAGTAGACTAGAGAAAGAAGCAGAGCTGAATGAAGCCAAAGGTTGAGGGGCCTTCACCCAGCCCCTAGAGCTGATATTTTGAACTGAGACTTCTAGCCTCCTAAACTGTAAGTCTCCCAAACTTGAACTGTTTGTTCAAGCCACCCATTTGTGGTATTTCTGTTATAACAGCACTAGGTAACCAAAGCAGAATCTGGTACCAAGTGGGGTGCTGCTCTGACAGATATCTAAAATCTAGAAACAGGATTGGAGTTCATCTTGACCTAAGATCCCTGCACTGAGACCACAGCAGAGAGACAATAGCAGCAGAGCCAAGAGATCAGCATGAGACATCAATAGCCTTACCGCTCAAGTAGAGAGAAAGCTGAGTGCCTTAGAGGCAAAAATCTCCTGGAGGAGTGGGTTTCCTTCAGGCATTAATTGACAGAAACTGAGAGACCAAGGAAATGGGAAGCACAGCCGTTTCAACCTCAGAGGGTAGGACCATGGCCTCTGGAGATGGAACCACCACAGCCTCCTAGGTTTCAAGTCAGACCTTCACCAACTTGGTTTTGGACTGTGGGGCTGCTGTTCATGAGGACCAGTGGTATGGGGTATATCCACTACACAAAAGTGAAGGGGAAGGGCTGTCATGCCCAAGAGGCAGAGGAACAGAGCCTGCCAGGCCAAGGGGTTGAGGTTACTACTCAGATGGACAAAGAGACTCAGGCCACCCAATAAAGTAGATCTGTACAGGAAACAAATTGACAAGAGTTGGAATTCTGGCAGTTAAGGTTGTATGTCAATTTGGCTGGGCCTGCTTTTGAGTGGCTGGGAAGCTGGAAGTAGTGATTCCCCATGATGAGACTGGTAATCAACTCCATGATGGAATCTTCAGTGAGCAGCTGAGTAGCTGCCTTAGGGATGTGGTATGCTCCCGGTATTTAAAAGGAAGCACTGAGCAAGGTCTCTAAGCTTTTTGGCATGCTTGGACCCTGCATGTAGCTGAGTCTTCATTCAACAGCCTATTTGTTTCCTGCCAATCTTGGGACTATCTCTGGACTTGAACTAGTGGTCTGCCATGTTGCTTGTTAATCTTGACACTGTGCCATTTTATTTGTTGACCTTGGGTTTGTCAACCTCAGCAGCCAGCTGCTGCCTGAGTTAATAGAAGCCTCCGGCTTCAGTGGGTCAGGAACAAGAGGCAGAGCTGAAGCCAAAAGTCAAGGTGCCTTCACCCAGTCCATAGAGTTCGCACTTTGACCTCAAACTGCTAGCCTCCTAACCTATAAGAGAATAAATCTCTGTTTGTTGAAACCACCCGTTTGTGGCAGGTCTGTTATAGCAGCTCTAGGTAACCAAAACAATACTGATTTTAGTTTCTGTATCATAACATGAACAAGAAGCCTTAGGTTGGTTGGGGAACAAACGGAGAAAGTGAAGACAAAGGTGGGCTGAGAAGTGGACTTTTGCCGTCCAGAGGGCGCCGCCATTTTGTAGGATTAAACAGCAGCTTGACTGTTTTTGGATATTTAAAGAGACAGCGCTCCCGCAGATTCCTGTGGTGG
>NW_006921678.1:2685576-2686179 GCF_000298275.1 Orycteropus afer afer
TTATCCATGAAGAAAGCAAGAGATCACTAAAAAGACAAGAAAAGAAGAGAAGACCAAAGTGGATGATAGAAGAGACTCTGAAACTTGCCCTTGAGTGGAGAGTAGCTAAAGCAAATGGAAGAAATTACAAGATAAAAAAGCTGAACAAAAGATTGCAAATAGCAGCTCGAGCAGACAAAACCAAATACTATAATGAAATGTGAAAAGACCTGGAGTTTGAAAACCAAAATGGAAGAACACACTCGACATTCTCAAGCTGAAAGAACAGAAGAAAAAAATTAAGCCTTAAGTTGCAATATTGTGAGATTCTATGGGCAAAATACTGAATGATTCAGGAAACATCAAGAGAAGATAGCAGGAATACACAGAGTCACTGTGCCAAAAAGAATGGTCGATCTTCATCCATTTCAGGAAGTGGCATATGATCTAGAACCAATGATACTGAAAGAGGAAGCCGAAGCTGCAATGGAAGAATTGGTGAAGAACAAGGCTCTGGGAATTGACAGAATACCCATTGAAATATTTCAACAAACGGATGCCCCATGGGAGGCACTCACTCAGTTATGCCAAGAGATTTGGAAGACAGCTACCTGGCCAACTGAC
>NW_006921678.1:2697992-2702250 GCF_000298275.1 Orycteropus afer afer
ATGTAGGAGGAATGAATAAGAGTGGGAGAGGGGAAATAAGTATAATGGTAGAAGGAGACCAAACATTAACAAATTGTTCTTTTTATTTAATAAAAGCAATTTGATAGTTTTGCAATATTAAGATTTTTCCATCCAAGATAATTTGCCCATAACATTAATTTGCACATGTACCAAAAATTTAAGAAATATATGCTTTTAGAACATTAAGTTTCACTTAATAAACAGAAGAGAGGGTATGAAAGCAAATTTACAGGTTAATATTTACAAAGGTAGATATTGTTCCTTTGAGTCCTCTATTTTCAAATATTGCAGAATAAATTCTTTTGACTTTTGGAAACAATAACTCCAGGAGAGTCACAAAATAAATGTCAAAAAATTATGTCCAAATTAGATTTCATTGTAGTTAATTTCTTGTGATTAAGAACAAGCTTTGGTTGAAAATTAGTTTCTAAACTTAGTTATTATATTCATTATCATATATTCCATAATAACATAGTCACTTAGATCAAATGATTTTCCCTTTCTTTTGTTTAATAATCACTCTGCTTTAGTTTTTCATAATTCAGGAAGAAGCTAAAATGCCATTGTTAGACTTGCAAGTGTTAGTCTCCTAATCAGTGTCACACTTCAGGTCTGAATGTTAGCAGTTCTGTAACTAGAGAAAATATGATACAATCATCTAGGAAATGTACTAACAAGAAAAAAAAGGAAAAAAAACTGTGAGGTCCTTTCTATGAGATTCATCAGGCTTATTATCTCTCATGATAACATTTTGAAAGCATAATGAACTGTTTTCCATTTATTAGTTTAACGTTAAAATTTGTGCATAACAAGAAATTAAATGACCTCAGTGATGATTTTGGTAGATTATATCTCATATTCTCTGCCCTGTAGCTTAAGTCAGCTTATCAGTAATAGAGAAAGAATGAGTACTTTCTCAGAGTGCTTTGCTGTTACTTACCCACAGATCTTTGATTAACAAGACATGTGGAACACATTAACTCTTTATTATTACTATTTATTTATTTTATTTTTATTGATTTGGGTGAAAGTTTACAGAAAAAATTCCTTTTCCATACAGTAGTTTAATTCTTGGTGGTGGTGTTAACTTTTTATTGTGATTTGTGTGAAATTTTACAGAGTAGATCCATTTTCCATTCAACAGCTCATACACATTTTGTTTCATGATACTGATTATAATCCCCACAATGTAACAGCTCTCTTAACACTTACTACCTCCCTGTGGTAACCCTTTCTGTGTCCTTCTTAACTATGCATTCCTGCCTCCCTATCTTTCTTCCTGTGCAAATGCTGCCCTTCTGATTTCCCATGGTTGGTTGTTCTAACTTCCTAGTGTAGTTGTTCAGGTCATGTTGTTGTTGTTATGTGCCATTGAGTCGGACCCAACTCATAGCAACCATTCCTTGGGTTTCCGAGGCAGTATCACTATGGAAGTAGATTGTCCAACCTTCCTTCTGGGGAGTGGCTGGTGGGTTTGAACCACCAGCCTTCTGGTTAGCAGTCAAGTGTCTATGCTACCAGAGGCCCATCTATTGTTTGACTGAGAGCTAATCCACAGAAGTGAGTTCAATTTCAGGTCAGAATGGTGAATACAGGACACAGTTTCAGGGGTTTCACCAGTCTCTATCTGACCAGTAATCCTGTTCTTTTTATCCTTCTGAATTCTGTTTCAGATATTTTCCCCCACTGTATCCAGGACCTCCAATTTTGTTCCCTTTCTAAGTAGTTGGCATTGGTAGCTAGGTACCATTTAATTCTTCCGGCCTCAGGCTCATATTGGCTGAGGTTCTCATGGTCCATTAGTCCCTTGGACTAATTGTTTCCAAATGTCTTTGATTTTCTTCCTTTTTCTTAGTTCCAGACAAGGTGAGACCAGTACTTGCATCTTAGATGGTCTTCCATAAGCTTTTAAGACCCCAGTCACTACTCATTAAAGTAAGATGAAGAACAATATTTTTGTGTCCTATGTTGTGCCAATGGAGCTTGGTGTCCCCCATGACCCTGGTCCCAAGCTTGAAGGCCCAATGACTCACTCCCTCAATGTGCTTGGTTGTGGCTAAGAAGTTATCCTAACTTTGTCCCCTGTTAGATCTATAATATATATGGATATTTTTATGGCACATACAAATACTTATAAGGGAATATCATCTGACAAACTTATACATGGATGTGAGTATACTCCTGTTTACCTATCCATACCTGATCTTCTTGTCTGTCTTCCTACATATACACACATAGATTGGTGTTTGTTATTACTATAATGCTGTATTGTGTATGTGAAATTATTTACTTTTGCTCTCTGTACCTCTCATGCACCTCTCTGTGTCTTCCTTTTCTTTAGTAATACTGTGCTAAGCACATGCTTTTGTTATATTTCATTTCCTTTCATGCAAATCCACACCTCTTTCTTAATTAGCCACCAATTTTCACTCTCCCTTTCTCCTATCCCTGGTAACCGACAAAGAAAATACGCTTCCAAATGTAAACATTTCCTTGACTTTATATAATAACAGACTCATAAAATGTTTGTCCTTCTGTGATTGACTTCTTTCATTTAGCATAATATCCTCCAAGTTCATCTATGTTCTGAGGTGATCTATAGATTCTTCTTATCCTTTAATGTTGTATTGTATTCCATTGTGCGTTATGAATCACAGTTTGGCTACCCATTCATCTGTTGATGGAAACTTAGGTTGTTTCCATCTCTTTGCTGTTGTAAATGGTGCTGCAATGAACATGGATGTGCATATATCTATTCATGTCCAAGATCTCACCTTTATAGGATATATTGCTGAGCAAATGGTATGTCAATTTCCAAATTTTTAAGGAAGTGCCACACCATTTTCCACAGTGGTTGTACCATTTTACGACTCCAACAGCAGTGTATGAGAGTTCCAATCTCTCCATACCCTCACCAGCATTTGTCGTTTTCTCTCTTGTTGGACTATGCTATTGTTACTAAGGTAAGAGTATATGTCATTGTTCTTCATTATTTGTTAATGTTGCTTGAGCTAAAATATATCCCTTATGAGTGAATCACAAAGTAGATTGCCTTTCTGACCACCTCCTGATTACTTTCATTATATGGGCTGTCAGTATTTCATTTTCAATCAAATAAATATAAGGTTGTATTTCGGAACATAAAAAGTGAAATAGTCTATTCCCATGGGTTTTTATTGTTGTAGTCCAGAAACTATTTTAAAATATGAATTTTGACTCCTCTGATGAGAGCAACAACCACAAATATGTACCTGGATTTGTGTGTAAAGTCTAATGCAATGCTGTGGTATTGGAATCAACTCATAGCGACCCCTCCTTGGATTTCCGAGGTAGTATCACTACAGAAGTAGATTTCCCAAACTTCCTTCTGGGGAATGGCTGGTGGGTTTGAACCACCAGCCTTCTGGTTAGCAGTCAAATGCCTTAGGCACTACGCCACCAGAGCTCCTTGTGTAAAGTCTAGGAGTTATAATATTTAACCATTTAATAGAAAATTTAGGAGCTCTAGTGGTGGAGTGCCTAAGGCAATTGACTGCTAACCAGAAGGCTGGCAGTTCAAATTTACCAGCTACTCTTCAGAAGGAAGATGGGGCAATCTACTTCTGTAGAGATACCACCTTGGAAACCCAAGGAGGGGTCTCAATGAGTTACAATCGACTCAGTGGCAGTGAGTTTTGTTTCCAGTCTTTTTCTATATATATATAGCAAATTTGTTTTCTAATACCTTTGTATAAATTCTAGAAATCAAAGTGTCTGTGTCCATACAAGATGAGCATAACTTGGCGTTGCCCAAAAAGCTTTTCCGTTCTCTTGACTGACTAAATTCTTCCCTTTTAAACTGATAATGTGTACAGATTCTGACAATGAGTACAGATAATCTTAGCATCTAACACTATGCTTAAGAAATATAAGTGAAGGAAAATTTCATGTATTCTACTGAAATATGTACAAAATCATCAGTAAATCAATGTTTTCTTTCAGAATAATCATCCTTTTTCTCTATGAATCAAAGCATTCCTATTTTTTTCTTTATGTAAATAATATATACACAGAGTTTCAAAATTTCAAATAGTGCTAAAGTATTAATGAAAACAAGTTTCTAGTAATACCTCCCTATTCAGCCTACTCACCCTACCCCATGCCCACACACCACTTACTGACCAAAAGTGAGTGTTGTGAATTCTGTTTTCTGTTTATTCTTATTTATAAACCTTGTGTGTGTGTGTGTGTGTGTGTG
>NW_006921678.1:2705970-2706538 GCF_000298275.1 Orycteropus afer afer
AAAAATAAAAATACAAATAAAAAATGAGAAAAAAAAAAAATCGGTGGAGGACAGGGCAGGGCACCCAAGGTCCGTCTGAGCACACAGACTGTGATGGAGTTCCTGTGGACCCAGAAGGTATGTGGGAGTGGGGGATGGCCTCACCTCCGTTCACCAAGTGGGTGTGGCGTATAAGAGTAACAAGAGGAATGTTGTACCTTGTCAGTCTTACAGGTCCTGAGTGTCCTTGGGGTTGCTGGGAAGCAGAAAGTGTTCTTAAGCCCCAGGCATCTGCAAGAGTGCTGTCTCTTTCAATATCCAAAAGAGTCAAGCAGCTTTTTGTTGTTGTTGTTGTTGTTAAGTGCCGTCGAGTCGTTTCTGACTCATAGTGACCCCATGCACAGAAGAACGAAACACTGCCCAATCCCTTGCCAGCCCCACAATTCCTGCTATACTTGAGCCCATCATCGCAGCCACCATGTCAATCCAACTCACTGAAGGCCTCCCCCTCTTTCATCGACCCTCCACCCTACCAAGCATGACATCCTTCTCCAGGGAATGGTCCCTTCTTACAACATGACCAAAATAG
>NW_006921678.1:2708328-2717819 GCF_000298275.1 Orycteropus afer afer
TGTTCTTGATATCTTCCCATAATTCATCTGGCTTTTGGTCGTTCGTGTTCAATGCATCAAATCTATTCTTTAGATGATCTCTAAATTCAGGAGGGATATATTCAAGATCATACTTTGGCTCTCTTGGCCGCTTTTTAAACCTTCAAAATGGCGGCACCCTCCAGACCAGCAAAAGTCCACATCTCAGCCCACATTTTCTTCACCTTCTCTGTTTGTTCCCCAGCCACCGTGCACAGTCCTGGGTGCAGTCCCTGGCTAGCAGGGTGATTTTTTAGGTCCTGCCACCACTTGGGAATCTCCAAGCTGTCTGTGCCTTCAGATCTCTCAGGATCGCTGCAGACCTTTTTTGGTATTTTCATGCAAATTCTTCTGCTACTTGGGGTTTAGTCCACTTCTGTATCCTTCCCTTCAAGACTCAGGGGTCCAGGATTGTCTTCTGTGTCTGTGTTAATTAGTTTCCCTTTTCTTTGTTGAAGAAGGAGTGTGCAGTTTTTCTGTCTAATCTGCCATCTTGCCCTGAAAATATAAACCTTCTTGTTATGAAATAAAATGTCCAATTTTACCTCTTTGTATTTCAATTTTAGATATTATCCATTGACTTCCTATTCTTGTAGATGAAGATACTAGTTCTCTTAGAACCTGATTTATCCTCCACACATCCACCCACTGTAGTAAAATATTTTTCAGTAAACCTCTATTCATTTGTTTTTGTGGGGTTTTTTTAGCCAAATACTATATTCCAAAACAAAACTCACTGCTGTGGAGTTAGATCCGACTCATAGCGACCCCTCCTTGGGTTTCTGAGGCAGTATCACTGCAGAAGTAGATTGACCAATCTTTTCCCATGAGTGGATGGTGAGTTTGAAGTGTCAGCCTTCTGATTAGCAGTCAAATGCCTTAGGCACTATGCTATCAGAGCTTCCAAATACTATATTACAATTATTTTTATTTTCATGTAAAATTTTGTGTTGTTGTTTTTCCAGCCATTAATTTTTTCTAACTGTTGCACCCAAGGCTGTTTTTCTATCACTCTGCTTGTCAAATTTCAAAACACATAGTAGACTCTATTTTTCAGACACATGTTATTCAGTTCTTGTCTCACAAGTTATTACATAGAATTATTTCCCCTAAATTTCAGCTCAGTTTCTAACCATTGTCTTCATCTTTGACTAGGTTGAATCTTCTTGGACAAACTTCTTTGAAGAATATGCATTCCTTATTCTGAATTATTTCTAAAACATCTAATAGTAGCTATTAGGACATACTGTGACACAATGAATTTGAAAACAAACCAAACATTTTAATCAATTCAATTAATCACTTCAGATGAGTAATTTTTCAGAATCCTCTTAGGTCATCAGTGGAAGTGTATGGTATGAACTTTGGGGGCAATAAGAGGTTTATAACATAAAATAGCAATAAAAAAGTAACATTTTTTTGTTCTTACCATGTACTATCAGCTACCACATGGAGCACTTTACATACAGAACCATTGAGTAGTTAAAAGCTATCACAAGAATGAATATTAGAGTCTTCATTTAAATCAATATCTCCAGGTTTGGAACTCAGAGATAGCATTTTCTAAAGCATCATGTAACTCCAATGTGAAACTCAGGTTCAGAATTTGGACCAAATAAACCTGGATTTAGATCCTAATTTTACTTGATAATTGCTGTGTGATATTCTTAAATTGTTTTAGTTCTTTCATTCATAACAGAAATTGTATTATATATGTCTTAGAGCCTTAGAGTCAAGGCTGACTGGGCGGCACATCACAACAACAACAATAAGAGTTATTTGAGTAGTAGGTACAATATCTAAAATAATAATTACTAGAGTGGTAGCACTGAGGGAAGAACTGTTACATGTAAGTGTTAATAATCTTTCCAACTATATACGGCAGATACACACCCAATTTAAATATTTTTAAAAATTGAAGTTTGGAGATGTTAAAAATGTTGCATAAGATCACATAAAGACAATTTTAAGAAATAAATTTCAAATGGCAGCAACTATCCCTGAAGAGTTTAAACTGTTAGGTCCTACACAGGCAATCATAGGTACTACATTTTGTTGTTGTTAAGTGACGTCGAGTCATCTCTGACTCATAGTGACCCTATGCATAGCAGAATGATACACCACACGGTCCTGCACCAGCTCAGCAATCCTTGCTGTACTTGAACCCATTGCTGTAGCCACTGTGTCAATCTATCTCATTGAGGGCCTTCCCCTCTTTCCTTGACATTCCACTTTACCAAGCATGACATCCTTCTTCAGGGAATGATCCCTTCTGATAACGTGACCAAAGGAGGTAAGACAAAGTCTGGCCATTCTTGCTTCCAAGGTTCATTCTGGCTGCACTTCCTCCAGGACAGATTTGTTAGTTCTTTTGACACTCCATGATACTTTCAGCATTCTTCACCAGATTCACAAACAAAAGCATCAATTCTTCTTCCATCTTCCTTATTCATTGTCTAGCTCTCACATACATATGAGGTGATTGAAAATGTTGTGGCTTGTGTCAGGCACATTTTAGTCCACAAGGAGACATCTTTGCTCATTAGCACTTCAAAGAGTCCTTTGCAGCCAACTTGCCCAGTGCTATAGGAGCTCCGGTAGTGTAGTGCCTAAGGCACTTGACTGCTAACCAGAAGGCTGGCAGTTCAAACCCACCAGCCACTCATCAGAGGAAAGATAGGGCAATCTACTTCCATAGTGATATCGCCTCAGAAACCCAAGGAGGGTTGCTATGAGTCGGGTCTGACTCAATGGCACATAACAACAACAACAACATACATCATCTGATGTCCTTACTGCTGCTTCCATTGGCATCAATTATAGATCCAAGCAATGTGATGTCTTTGACAACTTCAATATTTTCTTTATTTATCATGATGCTTCTTACAGGTCCACTTGTAAGGATTTTTATTTTACTTGTATTGAGATGTAATGCAAACTGCAGACTGTATTCCTCAACTTTCATCAGTAAGTGCTTCAAGTCATCCTCAGTTTCAGCAAGCAAAGTTGTGTCATCAGTGTATCACAGGTTGTTAATGATTCTTCCTCCAATCTTGATGCCACATTCTTCTTAATATAGTCCAGTTTATTGAATTATTTGCTCATCATATAGATTGAAAAAGTATGGTGAAAGGATACAGACCTGACACACTCCATTCATTATTTTAAATCATGATGTGTCCCCTTGTTCTTTTCAAATGACAGCCTCCTGTTCTATGTATAGGTTCCTCATGAGTACAATTAAGTGTTCTGGAATTCCTATTCTTCTCAATGTTATCCACAGTTTGTTATCATCCACACAATCAAATGTTTTTCCATAGTCAATAAAACACAAGTAAACATCTTTCTGGTATTCTTTGCTTTGAGCCAAGATTCATCTGACATCAACAGTGATATCCCTTGTTCTATATTCTCTTCTGAATCCAGCTTGCACCTCTGGAAGTTCCCTGCCAATACACTGCTGCAACATTTTTGAATTATCTTCAGTAAGATTTTACTTGCATGCAATATTAATGATATTGTTCAATAATTTCCACATTCCGTGGGATCACCTTTCATTCAATTAGGTACAAATATGGATCTCTTCCAGTCAGTTGGCCAGAAGCTGTCTTCCAAATCTCTTGGTGTACCTGAGTGAGTGCCTCCAGTGGGACATCCATTTGTTGAAACATCTCAATGGGTATTCCATAAATTCCTGGAGCCTTGTTCTTTGCCAGTTCCTTTAGTGCAGCTTTGACTTCTTTCAGTTCTTGATCATATGCCACCTCCTGAAATGGTTGAAGATCGACCAGTTCTTTTTGGTACAGAGACTATGTGTATTCCATCTTCCTTTGATGCTTCCTGCATCATTCAATATTTTGCCCATAGAATCTTTCAATATTGCAATTCAAGACTTAAAATTTTTCCTCAGTTCTTTCAGCTTGAGAAATGCCAACCTTGTTCTTCCTTTTTGGTTTTCTGACTCCAGGTCTTTGCACATTTCATTATGGTAATCAGTTTTGTCTGCTTGACTTGCTCTGAAATCAGTTCAGTTCTTTTATCTTGTCATTTCTTCCATTTGCTTTAGCTACTCTCTGTTCAAAGGCAAGTTTCAGAGTCTCTTTTGACATCTGTTTTGGTCTTTTATTCTTTTCTTGTCTTTTTAATGACCTCTTGCTTTCTTTATGGATGATGTTCTTGATGTCATCACACAATTCTTGTTTTTCAGTCATTAGTTTTCAATGTACCAAATCTCTTCTTTAGATGGTCTCTAAATTCAGGAGAGATATATTCAGGGTCATCTTTTGGCTCTCATGGACTTGTTTTAATTGACTTCAACTTCAAGTTGCATTTGCATATGAGCACTTGATGCTCTGTTCCACAATCTGCTCTTGGTCTTGTTTTGGCTGAAGATATTGAGCTTTTCCATCACTTCTTGCCACAAATATAGGCAGTCTGTTTCCTGTGTACTCCATCTAGTGAAATCCACATGTATAGCCCTGTTTGCATTGTTGAAAAAGGTGTTTGCAATGAATAAGTTATTAGTCTTGCAACATTCTGTCATGCAGTCTCCAGTGTTACTTCTGTCACCAAGGCCAAATTTTCCAACTACTGGTGATTCTTCTTTGTTTCCAACTTTTGTATTCTAATCACCAGTGATAATTAACACATCTTGATTGCACGTTTGGTCAATTTCACACTGCAGAAGTTCGTAAAAATCTTCATTTTCCTCATATTTAGCTTTGGTGGTTGGTGCATAAATTTGAATAATAGTAGTATTAACTGGTCTTCCGTGTAAGCATATGGGTATTATGCTATCACTAATAGCATTGTATTTCAGGACAGATCTTGAAATATCCTTTGTGATGATGAATGCCACACCATTCCTCTTCAATTTGTCATTCCCAGCATTTTAGATCATATGGTTGTCTGATTCAAAATGGCCAAAACCAGTCCATTTCAGCTCACCAATGCCTAGGATATCAATCAATCTTTATGAGTTCCATTTAATTTTTGACAACTTCCAATTTTCATAGATTCATACTTTGTACATTCCATGTTCTGATTATTAATGGATGTCTTCAGATGTTTCTCCTCAATTTGAGTCATGTCACATCAGCAAATGGAAGTCTAGAAAGCTTTATTTTTTCCATATCAGTAAGGTTGGTTCTACTCTGATGATGCTGCTCAATAAATATTGGCTATTTTATTATATTTTAAAAGGTTAACTAGAATCTAGGAATATTTACCTAACAGTAATTGAGAAAGAATATCCCTGAAATTAATAAATTACTTTTATAAAGTCTAATTTAGAGTTAAGCTAACATTTAAAACCTTGCTTTTGTGTCCATCCTGTTCTGTACCATAGCTAGTTAACTGGATTTTTATATTATATAGTAATACAAGCAGAATATATAAAGGAATTGCTTGCTGAATCAATATAAGAATCTGTTACAAATTTTACCTAAAAAAATTTAATTAAATAGTGTTTAATTAATTAAATAGTATTTAATTAGTATTGAATTATTAGGAACAAAATAGTATTTAATTCGTATTGAATAATTAGTAATTAAATAGTATTTAATTAGTATTGAATTATTAGGAACAAAATAGTATTTAATTCGTATTGAATAATTAGTAATTAAATAGTATTTAATTAGTCAGCCACAGAGATCCAGGTGATGAGAGGAAACCAAGGCCACGCCCACAAGCAGCAAGGCAGGAAAGCGGGAGAAAGGAGAGGAAAAAGGCCAGGGGGACTGAGACAGAGTGAGGAGTCAGCCACAGGGATCGAGATGAGGGGAAAGAACCCAGGCCACACCCCAAAGTGGCAAGGTGGGAAAGCAAGGAAAGGACAGAAAAGTGAGGGGGACCGCACAAAGTGAGGTGTCAGCCACAGGGATCTGGGTAAAGGGAGGTTGGAGAGGTTTCCAACAGCTAAGGGAAACACACTTCTCTGTCAGTTTGTCCTATTGTGGTGACATGTTGCTGTGAGTCTTGAGGGTGTGCCACTGGTGTTTCAAACCAAGCAGGGTGCACATGATGCACAGATATTAGGCCAGCTTGCAGAATGAGACAGACTAGGAAGAAGGAAGAGGCCATCCACG
Organism: Orycteropus afer afer; assembly: GCF_000298275.1. Lineage (NCBI taxonomy): Eukaryota > Metazoa > Chordata > Mammalia > Tubulidentata > Orycteropodidae > Orycteropus > Orycteropus afer. Next base: position 2,714,433 of record NW_006921678.1, read on the forward strand.
TCTCAAAGAATTGTCCAAGGAAAACCTTACAAATAGCAGAAAAACAGTCTAATACATTAGTGTACAATTTTATGAATAGTCCAGAAACATTGTCCAATACAGAGGAAGAGGATGAGTCACTTAGGTTAGAAGGCTCTCAAAATATGACTGGGAAAGAGCTACATCATCAGAGTAAAACCAGCCTTACACATATGGATAAGGTAAAGCTTTCGAGACTTCCATTTGCTGACGTGACATGAGGAAAATTGAGGAGAAACAGCTACAAACATCCATTAATATTCAGAACATGGAATGTACAAAGTATGAATCTAGGAAAATTGGAAGTTGTCAAAAAAGAAATGGAACACATAAAGATTGATATCCTAAGCATTAGTGAGCTGAAATGGACTGGTTTTGGCCACTTTGAATCAGACAACCACATAATCTAATATGCTGGGAATGACAGTTTGAAGAGGAATGGCATGGCATTCATCATCACAAAGGATGTTTCAAGACCTGTCCTAAAGTACAATGCTGTCAGTGATAGGATAATATCCATACGCCTACAAGGAAGACCCATTGATTCAACTATTACTCAAATTTATGCAGCAAACACCAAAGCCAAAGATGAGGAAATGGAAGATTTTTATCAATTCTGCACTCTGAAATTGACCGAACGTGCAATCAGGATGTTAATTATCACTGTTGACTGGAAAGCAAAAGTTGGAAACAAAGAAGAATCACCGGTAGTTGGAAAATTTAGCCTTGGTGATGGAAATAATGCTGGAACTTGCATGGTAAAATTCTGCAAGACTAATGACTTACTCATTACAAACACCTTTTCTCAACAACACAAACGGCAGTTGTACATGTGGACTTCACCAGATGGAACACACAGGAATCAGATTGACTACATCTATGGCAAGAGGCGATGGAAAAGCTCAATATCTTCAGCCAAAACAAGACCAAGAGCAGATTGTGGAACAGACCATCAACTGCTCATATGCAAGCTCAACTTGAAGTTAAAGACAATTAAACAAGGTCAAGAGAGCCAAAATGATCTTGAATATATCCCTCCTGAATTTCAAACCAAACCAAACACACTGCCATCGAGTCGGATCCGACTCATAGTAACCCCTTCTTGGGTTTCTGAGGCAGGATCACTGCAGAAGTAGATTGCTCAACCTTCTTTCCAAGGAGTGGCTGGTGGGTTTGAACCGCCAGCCCTCTGGTTAGCAGTCAAGTGCCTTAGGCACTACGAGTTTGGAGACCATCTAAAGAATAAATTTGATGCCTTGAACCCCAATGACCGAAAACCAGAGGAATTGTGGGATAACATCAAGAACATCATCCATGAAGAGAGCAAGAAGTCATTAAAAAGATAATGAAAGAAGAGAAGACCAAAATAGATGACAGAAGAGACTCTGACACTTGCTCTTGAATGGAGAATATCCAAAGCAAATGGAAGAAATGACAAGATAAAAGACCTGAACTAAAGATTTCAAAGAGGAGCTCAAGAAGACAAAGCACATTACTATAATGAAATGTGTAAAGACCTAGAGTTAGAAAACCAAAAGGGAAGAACATGCTCAGCATTTCTCAAGCTGAAAGAATTGAGGAAAAAAATTTAAGCCTCGTGTTGCAATGTTGAAACATTCTATGGGAAAATACTGAATGATGCAAGAAACATCAAAAAAGATGGAAGGAATATACAGAGTCTCTGTACCAAAAAGAACTGGTCAATCTTCATCCATTTCAGGAGGTGGCATATGATCTAGAACCAATGGAACTGAAGGAAAAAGTTGAAGCTGCAATGAAGGAATTGACGAAGAACAAAGCTCCAGGAATTGACAGAATACCCATTGAGATATTTTAAGAAACAGATGCCCACTGGAGGCACTCACTCAGTTATGCCAAGGGATTTGGAAGACAGCTACCTGGCCAACTGACTGGAAAAGATCCATATTTGTACCCATTCCAAAGAAAGGTGATCGCACAGAATGTGGAAACTATAGAACAATATCATTAATATTGCATGCAAGTAAGATCTTCCTGAAGATAATTCAAAAATGGTTGCAGCAATATATTGACAAAAAACTTCCAGAGGTGCAAGCTGGATTCAGAAGAGGATGTGGAACAAGGGATATCATAGCTGCTGTCAGACGGATCTTGGCTAAAGACAAAGAATACCAGAAAGATGTTTACTTGTGTTTTATTGATTATGAAAAGGCATTTGATTGTGTGGATCATGACAAATTATGGATAACATTGAAAAGAATGGGAATTCTCGAACACTTGATTGTACTCATGAGGAACCTGTACATTGACCAGGAGGCTGTAATTTGAATGGAACAAGGGGACACTACATGGTTTAAAATCAGGAAGTGAGAGTGTCAGGGTTGTATCCTTTCGCCATATTTATTCAATCTCTGGTAGCATAGTACCTAAGGCACTTGACTGCTAACCAGAAGGCTGGTGGTTCAAACTCACCAGCCACTCCTCAGAAGGAAGGTTGGGCAAACTACTTCCATTGTGATACCATCTTGAAAACCCAAGGAGGTGTCACTCTGATGGTACATAACAACAACAACAAAATGCTGAGCAAATAATTCAAGAAACTGGACTATATGAAGAAAAACATGGCATCAAGATTGGAGGAAGAATCATTAACAACACGAGGTACACTGATGATACAATTTTGCTTGCTGAAAGTGAGGATGACTTGAGGCATTTACTGATGAAAATTGAAGAATACAGTCTGCAATATGGACTACATCTCAATATAAAGAAAACAAAAATCCTCACAACTGGACCAATAAGCAGCATCAGAATAAATGGAGAAAAGACTGAAATTGTCAAAGAATTCACATTGCTTGGTCCTACAATCGATGTCAATGGAAGCAGCAGTCAGACCACTAGATGACGTGTAGCAGTGAACAGGTCAGCCATGAAGGAAATTTTTTCAAGTGCTGAGGAGCAAGGATATCTCCTTGAGGACTAATGTGCACCTGACACAAGCCATGATATTTTCAATTGCCTCATATGCATGTGAGAGCTGGACAATGAGTAAGGAAGATCAAAGAACAGTTGATGCCTTTGAGTTGTGATACTGGTGAAGAATACTGAAAGTGCCATGGACTGCTAAAAGAACTAATCGATCTGTCCTGGAGGAAGTGCAGCTGACATGCTCCTTGGAAGTGAGAATGGCCAGACTTCATCTCACCTGCTTTGGTCATGTTGTCAGAAGGGACTATTCTCTGGAGAAGAATGTCATGCTTGGTAAGGTGGAGGGTTGTAAGAGGGGAAAGGCTTCAACGAGATGGATTGACACAGTGGCTGCGACAATGGGATCAAATATAGCAAGGATCATGGAGCTGGCACCGGATTGGGTGGTGTTTCCTTCACAGT
>NW_006921678.1:2724889-2732466 GCF_000298275.1 Orycteropus afer afer
TTAGGCACTATGCTACCAGAGCTCCTAAAGAGATGATAATCAAACTATAGTGAGATACCATCTCACAACAACAATAATGACATTGATCAAAAAATAACAAATAACAAATGCTAGTGAGGTTATGAGGAGATTGGAACTCTCTTCCACTGCTGGTGGGAATGTAAAATGGTACAACCATGATGGAAAACAGTATGGTGCTTCTTCAAAAACATAGAAAATATCATGGTATCCAGCAATCCCACTCCTACCTATGGATCCTAGGGAAATAAGAGCAGTGACACAAATACTTCTATGTGTACCTGTGTTCATTCCTGCATTATTCAAAACAGCAAAAAAATGGAAAAAAACTAAATGACCATCACTGGATGAATTGATAACAAACTGTGTTTCATACATTCAATGGAATACTATGCAATATTAAAGAATAATGATGAATCTGTAAAATATTTTACAATATGTATGAACCTGGAGAATATTGCTGTTCTTATTGATATTTTGCCATCAAGGCAGTTCCAACACATAGTGACCCTTTGTAAAGCAAAGTGAAACACTGTTCAGCCATCCTCAAAATTGTTCTTATGTTTAAACCCATTGTTGTAGTCACTATGTCAATCCATCTATTTGAAGGTCTTCCTCTTTTTCACTGACCCTCTACTTTACCAAGCCTGATATTGAAACCAAGTGGAGTCAAAGTTCAGTCTGCATCCCAGGTTGGAGACTTAAGTAAACATAATCAGTTCTTTAAGAGCTGAATAGGATGAAAGCTCAATTATTCCCCTCCCCTGGTTAAGACAGATAGGACCCTGGTTGAAGACAAATAAGCAAACATAATAACTCAGTTCCTTAAGAAATGAATGGAACAAAAAGCCAATTTACACATTCTATCCTGCTATTCCCCTAGAGACAGGTGATAAGCACATTAATGTGTCTCAGGAGACAACTTGAAAATTAACCTTGGCCCATGGACATGCACAGTGAGACAAACAGGAGCAAAGTTGCTGGGAACTGACATTCTCCCCTCTGCCTATGCCCTGATCAGCTGATGACAGGAAGCCGGTGTGACCCATCCTGTGCAAAAGTGCACTGCATTAAAAAACGACTGTCCCTTTAAACCAAGGCAAAGGAAATTTCAGCCAATCTTCAACTATCTCACACACAAATTCCTGAAATTTTTATGAATATGCATAATCCTGTCCCCTGAAACTTACAAAACTGTAATTTGATTTAGATTCGGGAAGTCAGATTTAGGTACTGACCCCTGTCTCCTTATATTGCCGCTTTGCAATAAATAATTTTCTTTCCTCTTAATCACTCAGTTTGTGAACTGTTTTAGCCTGACTGCACACTGGGCAGTCACTCATGTTTGGTCTGATTTCAATATCCTTCTCCAGGGATTTGTCCCTCTGGGTAACATGTCCAAAGTACCTAAGATGAAGTCTTACCATCCTCACTTCTAAGGAAAACACTGGATATACTTATTCCAAGACAGATTTGTCCATTCTTCTGACATTCCATAGTATATTCAATATTCCTTGCCAATACCATAATTCCAAGTCATCAGTTCATCACTATTCCTTAATTATTGTCCAGCATTTGCATGCATATGAGGCAATTGAAAATACCATGGCTTGGATAAGGTACACCTTAGTATTCAAAGTGATGTCTTTTCTTTTTCACATTCTGTAGAGGTCCTTTGTAGAAGTTTTGCCTAATGCAATATATTGTTTGATTTCTTTTTTTCTTTTTTTTTTTAGGATTAAAAATATATTTTTATTTGGATGTTACTTTCTTGACTACTGCTCCCATTGGCATTTATTTGTGTAAAATGAAATCCTTGACAACTTCATTCTTTCCTCATTTTACCATATTATATGGGTTATTGTTCCAGTTGGGAGGATTTTTGTTTTATGTTGAGGTATAATGCATACTGAAGGCTGTAGTCTTTGATTTCTTTAGTACATACTTCGAGTTCTCTTTACATTCACTAAACAAGGTTATGTCATTTACATATCACAGTTTGTTAATGAGTCTTCCTCCATTCCTGATGCTGCAGTCTTCATAGAGTCTAGCTTCTTGGATTATTTACCCAGCATACAGATTGAATAAATATGTTGAAAGGATACTATGCTGACACACATCTTTCTTGATTTTAAACAATTCAGTATTCCTTTGTCCTGCCCAAATGACTGCTTCTATCTAGGGCTATGCAGGTTCTCCATAAGCACAATTAAGTGTTCTGGAATTCCCATTCTTCACAATGTTATCCATAATTTGTTATGTTCCACATATTTGAGTGCCTTTGCATAGTCAATAAAACACAGGTGAACATCTTTCTGGTATTCTCTGCTTTCACCCAAGATCCATCTGACATCTGCAATGATACCCTTCATTCCATGTTCTCTTCTGAATCTGACTTGAATCTCTGACAGTCCCCTGATGATTTATTATTTCATCCATTTTTGAATTATCTTCAGCAAAATTTTACTTGCATTTAATATTAATATTTTTCAACAATTTCCATATTCTGTTTCATCATCTTTCTTTGGAATGGACACAAATATCATTCTTTCAGTTGTTTGGCCAGGTAGCTGTCTTTCAAATTTCTTGTCATTGACAAATGCTGAATGAAATAAGCCAATCACAAAAGGGCAAATATCATATGTGACCATTATTATAAAAAGTGAATAAATATGTTTCAAAGAAAAATAAACATTTTTTTATGGCTACCAGGGATGGAGTGGGGTGGAAGGAAAAATCACTAACTAGATAGTAGATACTTGCTAACTTTGGTGATGAGTAAGATTATATGCAATATGAGGGAAGTCAGAACTTTCAACCACAGCAAAGGAAGACACTAAAAGCCACATAACATGAAAAGACAACAATGGTAAATACATCCACAATGCTACAACAATAGTAATAACAAACAATAATGCATGCATGAATACAAAGGTAGTTATGTAAACTGGACAAGGGTGAGAGTACACCATGTGCATATATAAGGTTGGCAGCAGATATCCTACTTATGTATTTGTACATGCTACAAATATATCCATGTATATAGTAGAGTGCACAGGGAGCACAGTCATGAAAACCCTTTAGCCATAACCAAACACATCCTGGGGCTGAGGTTCTGGACTTGAGGGATAGAGATCATAATCTTAGAGGACATCTAGATCAATTGGCATAATATAGTCCATAAAGATATCTAAATTCTATTTTGGTGAGTAGTTACTGAGATCCTAAAAGCTTGTGAGTGTCCATGTAAGTTGTAACTATTGGTCCCATTCCATCTGGAGCAAATAAGAGTAGAGACTCAAGGGAACAATTAATCCAAGAGACTACTGGATCACATGAACCACTGCTTCAACTAACCTAAGACCAGAAGACCACAAATCTGTCTTAGAATAAATGTAGCCAGAATGTTCCTGGGAAGCAAGAATGGCCAGACTCATCTCACCTAGTTTAGTCATGTTGTCTGAATGGAACATTCCCTGAAGAAGGATATCATGCTTGGTAAATTAGACCGTCAGCAAAAACAGGGAAGACCCTCAACAAGATGGATTGATACAGTGGCTGCAACCATGGCTAAAGCATAGCAAAGATTGTGAGAATGGCGCATGACTTTGCAGTGCTTCATTCTGCTGCACATAGAGTTGCTATGAGTTGAAGCTGACTCAAAAGCATCTAACAACAATAAGAATACCTAAAGAACTAGATGGTGCCAAGTTACCACCACTGAGCTCTCTCATCAGGATTACAATAGAATGTGGTTGTAGAGTGGGAGAAAAAGGTAGAACAAAATTCAAATGCATAAGAAAGACCAGATTTACTGATCTGATGGAGACTGGTGGAATTCCCAGGACTATGGCATTTAGATATCCTTCTAATTGGGAACTGAAGCCACTTCCAGAGATCACATTTCAGCCACATGAAAGACTGGCCTATAAAGTGAACAATAATACCCAGGAGTAAACTGCTTCTCAGAATTAGCAACTATACCAGACCAAAAAGGCAAGATTTTCTCAAAAGTAAAGTTAAGAAGGTAAGAAGGAGCAGAAAAACTAGGCAAAAGGAAATCAGAAACCCAAGGTGGAAATGAGAATGCTGCCATGTTGTGAGGATTACAACCAATGTCATGGAACAATCTATGTATAAGTTGCTAAATGGAAACTGATTTGCTCTATAAACTGTTATCTAAACTACATTAAAATATTAAAAAAAAAAAATAGTGTTCTGGTTACCTAGTAACACTCTGACAAGAATATACCAATAATGGGATGGCTTGAACAAACAGGAGTTTATTCTCTTACAGTTTGGAGGCTTTAAGTTCAAGTTCAAAGTGTCAGACTCTAAGGGCTGAGCGAAAGCCCCTCAACCTTGGGCTTCAGCTCTGCCTAGAGGCTTTTCTCTCAGACAGCTGTTGGCTGCTGAGGCTGACAAGCCCAAGGTTGACAAATAAAATGGCATAGTCCCAATGTTACCAAACAACACAGCAGCCCATTGATTCAAGTCCATTGGTTGTAGACTTGATCAGCAAAATCAAGATCAGCAGAGCATGGCAGACTGCTGAACAATGACACAGCTACATGCAGGGTTCAAGCATGACACAAGCTAGAGACCATTCCCAGAGCTGCTGCTTTTATATGGGAAGCAGACTGTATCCCTAAAGGAACTACTCAGCTGCTTGTGGTAGATTCTACCATGGAGTTGATTGCCAGTCTCATCATAGGCAATAACTACCACCAGCTGCCCAGCCACTCAACCAGGCCCAGCCATTTGACACACAAACTTAACCATCACAATTCCACCCCTTGCCAACTTGGCATCGGTACAGATCTTCATTGGGTGGTATCTGCACAGATCTCCTTCACTGGCTGGCTCCAGTTCTGTAGTTACTGAGTGGTGACCTCACCCTCTTGGTCTGATGGGCACCGTTCCTCTCCCTCTTGGACATGGCATCCCTGTCCCCTCACTCGGGCAGTGGCTATAACTTCATCCCACTAGCTCACATGAACAAGCAGCCCCACACTCCAGAACCAAGTTGGTGAAGGCCCGGCTCTTTGAAATGTAGAGGGCTATGGTGGTTGCACCTCCAAAGGTCATGGTCCTACCCTTGAGGCTGAGGCAGCTCTGTTTCCCAATTCTTTGGTCTCTCCACTCCTGCTAGTTAATGCCCGAGGACAACCCACTCCTCAGGAAATCTTCCTGTCCAAAAACCAGTCAGCTTTCTTGATCTGTGGGCTGGCCAACCTGCTACTCCATTTCATGCTGGTCTCTTCTACCAATTAACTCCTGAAGGCATCTCACTCTACCAGGAAGCTGCCTACCCAGTGGCTCCCGGATTTCTCATCCATGGGCTAGTAAACCTGTTTCTGTTTAATGCTGGTCTCTGGGCTCTTTTACTGCCATCTCTCATGCTGGTCTCTCTGCCAGTCTCTTGGCTCTGCTGCTACTGTCTCTCATGCCATATGCTGGGGTCTCTCTGCTGGTGTTACGGGTCAAGGACACACTTCACTCCTGTTTCCACATTTTAAGTATCTGTTAGAGCAGCACTCCACTCTCGCAGTACCATATTCTGTTCTGGTTACCTAGTACCACTCTGACAGGAATATATCAAAAATGGGATGGATTGAGCAAACAGGAGTTTATTCTCTTATAGGTTGGAGGATTTAAGTCCAAGTTCAAAGTGGCAGGCTCTAGGGGCTGGGTGAAAACCCTGGATGAGGTGGTTGAGAAAGGAATGGTGAAGGGATGGAAGTAGAAGGATTATTTGATTTGTTTCAATTTCATATGATGTTAATTTTAACTGATACAGTAAAATCAATAAAATATAATCTCCTGAGATTAAAATTTCAGACTCTTACTTGAAAATGAATTCATTTATATTACAAATTTTATCACAGAAGAGTTATTTTCTCATAACTTTACCTTTTTATTTTTCATCAAATATATCTTTTTAAACCCTTCTCTAGAAGGCAATGGTAAGCAGGATGAAAGATTTTGAAATTTAGGTGCTGTTTTGGTATTCTTAACCTATATAAACAATCTGAATTTGCCCTTTGTCTCTTTAAATAATTTAAAAATACAGTTACTATATCTACCCTAGATACTAAAACTTGTCACTTTTGTTGTGAAACACATAATCCCTGTTATAATGTTGTATATAGCATAGTGGCTAAGACACTTGCCTGCTAACCAGGCAATTGGTGGTTCAAACCCACCAGCCACTCCTCAGAAGGAAGGTTGGGCAATCCTACTTCCGTAGTGATACTGCCTCGGAAACCCAAGGAGGGGTTGCTATGAGTCAGGTATGACTCGACAGCATATAACAACAACAACAACATATAAATATATATATGCATACATATTTTTTAAAGAGTTATAATACTTAACTTCTAACTTTTCAAAAGCTGTGGTGATGACCAGGTGAATTAATAAATCTAAAGCACTTTGAAAGACATGGAAGGCCCTGTGATTTACAGCCAAACAATAGATAGGCATATGGGATGAACATCAGATACACTACTTGCAGTGATCAATCATGAGAGAACAGAAGGGCAATGTTTGCACAGGGAGATAGTTCAGGGCATGGAAGTGCATGGAAGGGAAGGAGATAGGGAAGTGGTAAGTATGGGGAGGAAGTGGGAAGAGAGCTGAAACTTTGGGGGGGAATTGAAGTCAATGTCATGAGACATTGTATGAACTGCTGTATGGAAAATGAATTTGCTCAGTAAACTTTCACCCAAATTACAATAAAATTAAAAAAATAAATAAATGACAGAGAATGCCAATGAAAAACAAAGCATATTATGCTTCAATACCTAAAATATTAAACCATTTTGGAAGATACTGCACTAAAATAACCCACTTTCTATTATGATAGTTGCCTTCAAGTTGGAGTGGCAATCCCATATGTGTCAGAAGAAAACTGTAATCCATAGGATTCAATGGTGATTTTCCAGAAGTAGGTTGTCAAGCCTTTGTCTGAGATGCCTTTGGGTAGGTGCAAACCCCTTTTAGCTACTAATGCGTCACCTGGGAACTACTGAATTGAATTATTCAATAACTATTAAAACCTCCCTCCTTTATCACCAGACAAGTTGGAAATGTAAATCTGCATTTCCCAGACTCCTTTGTTGCTAGGATCCTGAATGTGTTGTAGATTCTCTTATCAGATACATTTTCAGGAATTTAAAATTCTGAATTGAGTGAAGTGGTAAGAGAAATAAGGCACAAGGTGCCATTTTTCTCTGTGGACTGTGGAAAAGGCAGCAATGTCCTGAAGCAGGTGGCTGAATACTAGATCCCTGATTCAACAGGTGGCATCCTTGTTGTGGCAGGAGTAGTACTTCCCTTAGCTGCTCTGGGAGTTAACGTTTGGCTGGGTCATGATTTTGAGTGGTTTGATAGCTGGGTATAGTTATTCCCCATGGTGAGATTGGATGTTGTGTAATCACATCCATAGTGCAATCTGCTGTGAATAGTTAATTGGGTGAAGGAGAGTTTCCTTCCAGGTATGGCTTTCTTCCAGTATGTATATGTATGTATGTGTGTGTGTGTATATATATATATAT
>NW_006921678.1:2732652-2737590 GCF_000298275.1 Orycteropus afer afer
AACTTTGTCTCTAGCTTTTTGGTACATTTGGATCCTCCATTTGGTTGAATCTTCATCTCCAGTTCCTGGAGTTGAAACAGTTGCCTGCCAATCTTGAGATTGTGCCATTTTACCTGCTGATTTTGGATTCATTAGCCTAAGTGGACAACAGCTCTGTGAGCTAAAATAAGCCTCCAGCTTGCTCCAATAGGCCTGAAACAAGAGGCAGAGCTAGCAGAGCTGAAGCCCAAGGTTGAAGAACCTCCACCCAGCCCCTAGAGCCAGTACTCTGAATTTGGACTTCTAACTTGGTCTTCCTCTAGAACCTGCACTCTTAACTTGGACTCCTAGCCTCCTAAACTGTAAGAGAATAAATTCCTGTTTGTTAAAGCCATCCACTTGTGGTATTTCTGTTATAGTAGCACTAGAGAATTAAGTTGCCCAGATCTGAGTTGTGACCTAAGAAATCATCTTGGACACTCAATCTGAAGGTTTGTCTTGATCCTACCAAATGATTCTCTAAGCCACTTAATTGCTTTCTGCTTAAACTAGCAAGAGAGGATTTGCTCTTGGGAACTGAATCTAGACAAATTTAATATTTTTGACCTTTTAACTTTAAGAGATACAAACCATTTTGTATAATATAAAGTACTGAAAAATGTCTATAAGTGCATCTGCAATAATGATAATTTGGTGGTCATTCCTGAATCAGGTAAAAATATGGAAGACTATGAACATTGTAACTATGACCATATTTTCAAACTGAGTCACAAAATGTCTCAGTGTGCTGCAACAAACTCACAATGGTCCTGTGGAATATATAACATTTATTTTAGGGAAACCCATAAATAACAGATATCCAATGGGCCCTGCACAAAATGCTAATTAGAAGAGTTCATAGGCTCAGCATTTGATCTCATTATATTCCTTTAAGCAGTAACAAAAAAAAAAAAAGTTTGCATCAAGTTGATTCTGACTCATGTCGACTATATGCGTGTCAGAGGAGAAATGTACTCCATAGGATTTTTTCAGAAGTCAATCACTAGGTCTAGGTGAACTTAAACTACCAACTTTGCTGTTAGCAACTGAGTTCATTAACCATTTGTACTACCTGGGAGCTCCGTGTTCCTTTAGATGTTACTGTATCTTGCAAAGCTGAGTTTTAAGAAATTCCTGTGGTAAAAAACAAATACTATGTGAAAATCAACCTGGATAGCAAATGAAGGTAACAGTGTCCAATCTGATTCCATGATTTTAGAAGTTTTTAATATTCAATAGGTGCACATATTAGTAATTATGATTAAGAGTTCATTTTTTTCAATTTTTTTTGTATTTTTTGAAATAACTTTTAAGAATAAATATTTATGAAATATTTGGACTTAACTACTGAGTAAAAATAATTATTAGCTATTTCTTTGGGCTTAGGGTTAGCATGAAAAAAAATTAAAGACACTAAATACTCCATGAATTTAGAACACTTGGGAATCCCTAAACCAGAATCTACTGTCTACAAAACTTTTGTGCTGACTTATAAGATTGCAGTAAAGTTACCTCCGTCTGCGCTTTTTCCTAACTCTAATGATATAAACAAGGATACTTGCTCCCTCCCACTTTCTGAAGGTCAAGCTCAAGTCCATTGCCATGGAGTCAATTCTGTTTCATAATGACTTTATAGGACAGAGTAGAAATCCCCAAAGGGTTTCTAAGGTTGCAATCTCTTTATTATTGTTGTTCTTGTTATTCCCAGTTCTTACAATTGTGATTTGGGTGAAAGTTTACGGAGCAAAGTGGTTTTCCATTCAACAATTCATACATATTTTATGTTGTGGCATTCATTAAAATCCCCACAAAATAACAACACATTTTCTACTGCCTGCCTTTGTTTACCATTTCTTTCTCCCTCTTTCCCATCCTTTCCTGTCTTCTTAGCGTTAGCCGTCATCAAATGCTATCCTTTGGAACTAATATGGTTGATTGTTCTAATAAGTGAGTACCTACCTTCCTGTTTTATTGCTCACCTTATAGTTATGACTATCAATTGGCTAAAAGTTGAGTCATGGGGTGAATTCTATGTTTGGATTAAAAGGTATCTAGGAGGTCTGGTAGCATAGTGCCTAAGGCACTTGACTGCTAACCAGAAGGCTGGCGGTTCAAACCCTCCAGCCACTCCTTGGAAGGAAGATGGGGCAATCTACTTCCGTAATGATACTGCCTCGGAAAACCAAGGAGGGGTCGCTATGAGTCGGGTCTGACTCTATAGCATATAACAACAACAACAACAACAAGAGTTTTTTAGGAGCCTTTTAGGAGCTCTGGTAGCGTAATGCCTAAGGCACTTGACTGCTAACCAAAAAGCTGGCGGTTCAAACCCACCAGCCACTCCTTGGAAGGAAGGTTGGGCAATCTACTTCCTTAGTGATACTGCCTCGGAAACCCAAGGAAGGTCCCTGGGAGTCGGGTCCAACTCAACCGCATATAACAACAACAACAACAACAACAAGGGCCATAGTTGCAGGTTGAGGCTGTCATGTTTACAGAAACAGACTACCACCTTTTTTTTTCCATGGAACAGCCAGTGAGTTTGAACAGCCAGCCTTTCAGTTAGCAGCCAAGTGTTTTAACCACTGCACTTTGAGGGTCAAATATATATTTATTAGAAAGAGGACAATTCTAAGACAACCTTTTTATCTAGGAAAGAGCACAGATTTGAGATAGTCCTTCGGTTTCATTCCTCCCTCATCCCCGGGATATACTATTATTTTGTCATAAGGATAATGAAACATGATATTCACATTTATTTGTGCATGAGAGTGAATTGATGAAAATAATGACTTTCCACCAAAATAGAGCCATCCACTCAACTGAAGGCCGGGAGTTCTGGACCTAGCAATTCACTGAAAATTGGAAAAAATGTTCTGACAACACATCTCTTCATCACCAAAGAATTATTAATGTATAACTCCATCAATTTTGTTACTGATGAAGAGAGGATATGACATTGGAAAAACCCTGTCTTCGCTGAAATAAGTATAGCCGTTTACATCTTCATTCTTTGAGGTTTTGTGTGTATATATGTTTTTTTTCCGTTATGTATCTAATTATTTAAGCCATGAGTGGGAAGGTATAAGGAAAGAAACGGGAAGAAAAAAGAAGTTAATGTGATCTGTATGGCATCAATGAACTGTTGTCAACAAAAGTCATTCACTTTAATAAAAATGAAACACAATAGCAATGTAATTTTCTTAATCTTCTATATGACTTTCCTTCCATGCATTATGTTTCCATCCCTCATTTCTTTTGTTTCATTTCATGTCTTCTATGAGAGGAGCTTTAATATGCTTACTCCCCAATGTCTTATTGGCTCTGGTAGCATAGTGCCTAAGGCACTTGACTACTCACCAGAAGGCTGGCGGTTCAAACCCACCAGCCACTCCTCGGAAGGAAGGTTGGGCAATCCTACTTCCGTAGTGATACTGCCTTGGAAACCCAAGGAGGGGTCGCTATGAGTCGGGGCCGACTCGACGGCAAAACAACAACATATGTAATTAGCTTTAGTGCATTCGGGCCTGTGTTATCTGAGCCTGTTCTGTTCATAACAGCATTTGAATTAAAAAAATAAAAATTAAAAAAACACCATTTAATTGATTCCAACTCACAGTAACCCTATAGGACAGAGTAGAACAGCTTCATGGAGTGTTCAAGGCTGCAATCTTTATGGAAGCAAACTGCCTGATCTTTCTCCCATTAATCAGCTGGGGGGTTCAAACTGCTGACCTTTCGGTTAGCAGCCAAATGCTTTAATCACTGCACCACCAGAGCTCCTTTTTTATTTTTTTATGAGTGCTCTTCTTAAATCAAAAATTAAAAAACTCAAAACAGGATGTCTGCTGAGAACACTGTGGCTTAGTTTATTCATAACTTCAAGCAACTAATTACTCAGCTATACTCTTATGACTAAAAACGCAAACCAACTGACAGTTATGCTGTTAAATAAAAAATAGTAATAGGTTAAGTCCCACATACATTTTAAGGATGCTGTATTATTAAAGAGAAGGATCCTAGTGTCACAGTGGTTATGCACTGGGCTGCTAACCAGGTTGTTAGGACCTACCAGCCTTTCCACAGGAGAAAAAAAAATGTCAATCTGTTTGTGTAAAGATTTCAGGCTTGGAAACCCTATGCAGTAATTCTACTCTGTCCTATAAAGTAGATTGCAATGAATCAACTCAATGGGTTTGGTTTTTGGGATAATTTTGAGTCTTTTAATCCAAAATCAAGTACCAAGAAACCACAAGGATATGCTCTTAAAATGTGGACATTGAAACCAAGTCAAAGAATTTGTATCCCCCAATACTTGACAAATTATAAAAAAAATTCAAATATCTCAAATTTGTCATAGTTTTTACCAAGATCTGGTTATGATGTTCAACTGGATATTGTGGATTTGGAAATAAAACTCCAGGAGAATAAGCATTTCCCTTTTCAGAGTATATCAGAACGTGATTCGTATTTCAGATTGATAAATTATGATATATTAATGAAATGATGTTTGAAATTGAAAATTAGGCCAAGCAATTAAATTACTATGTTATCATCCATGATTTTTCTTTAATTTAATTGTTTCTTGACAATATATATAGAAAGATAATGGAGGAATAAGAATTTCATCTGTATCTTCACATGACATTCAATTTATTTACTGTCACCTGGTAAAATCCAATGTGTATTTACAGAAGAAATATAAAACTATGCTTAAATGTTGTCTTTCCCTTAAAACTATAGCCATAATATATAATATCTATTGCTGGTTTATAGTCTATTATTATAATTATTATTTTTATTGTGATCTGGGTGAAGATTTACAGAGCAAATTCACTTTCCACACAGCAGTTCACACATACTTCATCTCACGTCATTGACCACAGTTTACCACAATGCAACAACTCCCCTCCCACTTCC
>NW_006921678.1:2739918-2744994 GCF_000298275.1 Orycteropus afer afer
TTCCATTTATGTAGATCTCTTATGGTTTCTTGAAGTAGTTTTTTATTGTTTTTTTTGTAGAGGTCTTTTGTGTCCTTGGTAAGATTTATTCCCAAGTATTTCTTTTTTTGGTACCTATTGAAAACGGTATTGATCTTCTTGTTTCTTTTTCAGCAATCTCTTTGCTGGTGTAGAGGAATCCAGCTGATTTTTGGATGTTGATCTTATATCCTGCCACGATGCTGAATCGCTCAATTAGTTCCAATAGGTTTTTGACTGAGTGTCTTGGGTTTTCTAGGTATAGGATCATATCATCAGAAAATAAGGATATTTTGACTTCTTCCTTACCAATTTGGATGCCTTTGATTTTCCTTTCTTGCCCTATGGCCCTGGCTAGGACTTCCAGTACAATGTTGAATAGAAGTGGTGATAGCTGGCATCCTTGTCTGGTTCCTGTTCTCAAGAGGAATGGTATAGTCTATTATTGAAACAGATATTATTGATGGGTTTAGGAGGCAAAGGCAGAAGTAGCTTGGGGGGCAGCTAAAAGATGCTTTTAATCAAAATGCAGAAAACAAGAAAGGTAAGATACGGGAAGATGTTGAGTTCAGTTGCTGACAAACTGAGCTTATGGGGCTTGTGGTTTAGTCAAAGGCAGATGTCCACTGTGGGCCTAGGGGTCAGGATTTATATTACAGCTGCATTTGGACATTTGGAGGCATAAGGTGAGAGAGAGTTTTCTGCAGAAAAGAGAACTTTGAACTTTTGACATGGAAAATAAATGAAAGAAAGAATGAGACCAATACACTCTACAGAACAGAGGAAAAATCCATGGAGCAAAGTCCCAATAAAGAACCATGGTGAGGGGAATTCAGAATGCAATAAAAGGACCAGTTTGGGAGATCCCTTTTAGAAAGGAGAGAGCTCATTTCCACTGAGACTGGACAAAATTATAGATAAATATTAGTTTGTGAGTAGGGTGTACAAGGTTGTAAATAAACCTGAGATCAGTCTTCTTTAATAGTCTCTCTCCCTACAGTAGAAAGGAATATCACCTATGAAAAATAAGGTTAAGTTGTATAATCAGGACTTCCAAAAGTATGTGGAATTATGGAGATAGCTCTAAATAAGCCAGTTAGGACCTAGAGTTACGCAAGTCATTTGTGATGAGACATTGCTTTGTAACATTGCATCAGTCCCCCACTCTCTAAATCGCTAACACTGTTGTCACTCTTGGATAAAATACCTAGGTGAGTCACTCCCAGTTTGTATTCTGGTATTAATCTAAGCCTTCCATAATGTAATACTTCATAGCCCCAGTTTGCATGGGGGGGATTATATTTCTGTTTTACTGATTCTAATCTTAACTCCAAACTCTTCCTCAGCAAAAGGTGTAAAAAATTGAGTTGTATCTGTCTTAGTTCTCCAGTGCTGTTGTAACAGAAATACCACAAGGGGATGGCTTTTAACAAACAGAAGTTTGTTCTCACAGTTTAGGAAACTAGAAGTCTGAGCTCAGAGTTCTGGCTCTAGGGGAAGACTTGCTCTCACTGATTCTGGGTGGAGGGCCCTCAACCATGGGCTTCAGCTCTGCCATCCAGACCTGTTGGAGCAAGCTGGAGGCTTCTTCTGACTCATGCAGCTACTGACTGCTGAGGCTGACAAATCCAAGATCAGCAGGAAAAGTGGTAGATTGTTGGCTCACAGGCTGCAAAGGCAGCAATTCCAGGATCAGGAGGCAACTCAGCAGGTCACTAGTTAAAGTCCAGAAAATAGAGATGCTAACAGGCCAAACATGAGATCCAACAATGAACAAACTGCTAGTGACCTTTCCCAAAGCTTCTCCATATATACTAGAAGCAGGCCATACCCTGACAGCAGCTTCCCATCAGCTTATTAGCTGCTCACAGAAGATTCCTACATGGAGGTAATTATACCACATCCAATCTCACTATGGTGGATAACCACATCCAACAATAATTACATAAAGCCAAGCCATGTAAAATCATAGCCCACCCAAGCTGATATTCAACCTTAACTATTCACCAAGCCAAAAACCAAACTCACTGCCCTCCAGTTGATTCTGACTCATAGTGACCCCCATTGGTTTTCCAAGTCTATAAATCTTTATGGAAGCCAACTATCTCATCTTTCTGCCATGGAACAGCTGGTAGGTTTAAACCACTAACCTTCTGGTTAGCAGCCAAATGCTTTAACCACTATACTACCAGAGCTCCTTTAACTATCACAGAAAGGGGATTATATTTCTGTATTACTAGTTCTATGCTTGACTCCAAACACCTCCTCAATAAATGGTTAAAAAAGTTGAGTTGTATTTTATACATGCTTAATTACAGTGCTGTTTACAAAAGTCCTGAGCTCCTGAGGAAAATAGATGGACTGAGCTCTCTCTCTCCTCTCTTACACTCTCATTCACTGTCACTCCTGAAGCTCAGAATGGTTCCAGACACTAAACAAAGTCGAGCACATTGTCTTTGACTTTTTGTTCAAATCCTGCATTGCTTTAAATTTTGTCTTTCTGCTTACTTGTGCTTTTTTCCACCAATTAGATATAAGTTTTTGAAGAGAGTAGCTCTAGTCACAACATCTCATATTAAACTCCCAGTTGGCTTAAACAGAAAACTTTAAAACTGGTAATTCTATAAGAAAACCACATTACAAGATGGATTCCACAGCTAGCCAAAAATAGTTTGAGGATTATAAACATAATTGAAATCTTCTTTTAATAGAAAGTATGCATTTCAATGGAATTCTACATTCTCAGATATAATTTTTTTTTTTTTAGGTAGTCTTACAGATGTTCACATGCCAGTATTAGTAGAAAAAATTGTGTGTGTGTGTATATTTAGTGTGTATGTATGTATATATATATTTATATTTATATAGGGAATTCATGTTCATCAATGAGAAGACAACATTGTCTACTTTTTTTTTAATATGATAGTTATTTTCTAAACTTTTTTACTATCCAGTTCTTTGTATCAATGAAAATAAAAACAGTTTTCAGTATGTAAAAATAAAATATAGGATGGCAATGAGAAATATTTGCCAGTCTGTTTCAAGAATTAGAAAAGAAGACAAAATGGTGAAAACCACATTTATGAAATAATTCTGGTTGTTTACTAAATAGTTTTTCCTCTAATTGGAAATTTTTCTAGTAGTCTACCATAAAAAAAGAATCCTAGAAAAATTAGTAAAAGGATATGAACTATGATGTTGAGAAAACCCACGTTCAATTTTTAGTAAAAAACCAGAAATATTCTTAAGAAGTTTCAGAAGACCAAGCACCTTTACTGCGATAACAAGAAGAACAGTGCCACCTGCTGACACAATTCGAAATTGCAACTCTCAGAAGAATTAAATTTACACTTTTTTACCCACTTGGGCAATCCTACTTCCATAGTGATACTGCCTCGGAAACCCAAGGAGGGGTCGCTATGAGTCGGGGCCGACTGGAGGGCAAATAACAACAACAACAACAACTCCTAAGGAGCTCTGGGGGCCTAGTGCCTAAGGCATTTGACTGCTAAACAGAAGGCTGGAGGTTAAAACCCACCAGCCACTCCCCGGAAGGAAGATTGAGCAATCTACTTCTGTAGTGATACCGAACCAAACCAAACTCACTGCCTTGGAGTGGGATCCGACTCATAGCGACCGCTCCTTGGGTTTCCGAGGCGGTATCACTACAGAACTAGATTGCCCAACTTCCTACCCATGAATGGCTGGTGGGTGTGAACTGCCAGCCTTCTGGTTAGCAGTCAAATACCTTAGGCACTACACTACTGGAGCTCCTTCAGTAGTGAAAATGCCTGGGAACCCACAGAGGGGTTTCTATGAGTCAGATCCCACTCCAAAGCAGTGAGTTTGGTTTGATGTATTATTGTGATTTGGGTGAAAGTTTACAGAGCAAATTGATTTTCCATTCAACAATTCATCCACATTTCCCCTTTTTGTGTGTGACATTGATTGTAATCCTCACAAATTAACAGCACTCTTCTCACTTCTTCCCTGTGTTTATCATTTCCCTTAATCCTTCTTTCCTATCTTTGCCTTCTAAACTTTATCCCTGGGCAAATTCTGCATTTCGGATCTCCTAGGGTTGATTGTTCTAAAGAATGCATATCTCCCTGGTGGTGGTGTTCACCTTACAGGCTTATCTGGATTGGCTGAAACTTCAGTCATGAGTGATTTCGGTTCCAGGCTTGAAGTGTGTTTAAGGGCCATAGTCTTGTGAGTTCCACCACTTATCACAACAATAAGCCTGATCTTCCTTTCAATTTTGAGTTTGGTGCCACATTTTTCTCCCACTGTATCTAGGACCTTTAGTGTGATCATTGTCAGAGATGTCAGCAGTGGTTTTCGGTTACCATTTAGTTCTGGTCTCAGGATCACGGATGCTGGAGTTCATATGGTCCATTATCTCTAGGACTAATTGTTACCTGGCATCTTTGATTTTCTTCACTCTTCCTTGCTCTGGATTGAGAGACCAATGGTGGATCCTTCGATGGCTGTTCAAACCTTTTAAGACCCCAGTTGCTAATAACCAAAATAGAATGTAGAACATTGTCTTTGTGGGTTATGTTATGCCAATGACCTTAATGTCCCCCAAGAATATGGTCCTGAGCTCCCAGCCCCAGTGACTCATTCTGTTAAGGTGTTTAGTAATAGCTAAGAAAGTTTCATAACTTTGCTCACTGTATGCTTCACTATATTCATGGTAAAAGCAAACCAAACTCACTTCCATCAAGTAGGATCTGGTTCTCAGTGACCCTTCCTTGGGTTTCCAAGGCAGTATCACTATGGAAGTAGATTGCCCAACCTTCCTTCCAAGGAGTGACTGGTGAGTTTGAACCACCACCCTTCTGGTTAGCAATCAAATGCCTTAGGAACTACACCACCAGAGCTCACATATTCAGGGTAGCACATATAAATACATATATACAAGTATCTTCTATCAAACCTAAATATAGTCGTGGGTGTAGTCTCATTTGCCTTCCCATACCTGTTCAGCTTGAGTGTCTCTCTGTGTATCCACTCATAGGTTATTGCTATTACTCTTATTGCAGGATTGTGTAT
>NW_006921678.1:2745434-2746197 GCF_000298275.1 Orycteropus afer afer
CCTTTTTTTTCCCCTCCAAATGATTTTGAGTTTTGTTCCACATTGTTCTCCCTCTCTATCCAGGATCTCCTACATATATCCTCCTCCAAGTGACTGACATTGGTAGCCGGGCACCATCTACTTTGTCTGGTCTCATAGTCATATAGGATGCAGATAGCATGGTGTACCAGTTGCTAGGACTAATTGTTTCCATGAATCTTTGGTTTTCTTCATTCTTCTTTGGTCTGGATGATGAGATACCCATTGTTGCATCTAGGTGGCTGCTTGCAAGCTTTTAAGATCCCAGTTGCTACTTGCCAAATAGGAGGTGGAACAGTGTTTTGTGTAGTATATTATTCCAGTTGAGCTTGATGTCCCCTGTGACCTGGTCCTGAGCCCACTGGTTCAACTACTCAGTCACTCTGGGTACCTGACTGTGACCAAGAAGTGGTCACAACCACAACCTTGTCCCTTGTCAGCTCTACTATACAGTACATCTGAATTTTTACAGATCATACAAATACACATATAGGACCATTTTCTGTCAACACTATAGATGGTCTTGGGTACACTACCTGCTTCATAGATATACCCATTAGTTCAGCCTGTCCATCCATTTATCCACCCATATACCTATGTTTGCCTTCACTGACAATGCAGTACGGTATGTGCAAAAGGGTTCATCTTTATTGTCTGTACCTCCAATGTACCTCTCTATGTCTTCCTCTTCCTCAATGCCACCATGTTGATCACTCACATTTGGTACATTGCCCTTCTCTTCACC
>NW_006921678.1:2751002-2759443 GCF_000298275.1 Orycteropus afer afer
TTTTGTTATGTGTTTTTTCATGGTGTCCCTGGTTTCTTTGTTCCATTTTATTTTCTGTGCTGAGCTCATTATGTTTATGAATAGTGTTATCATTTCCTTTGTTCCTATTGTTTTAGTATTTGCTGAATATTTGTGCTTGTCCTCTTTTTTTATTGTGCTGAAGGTTTATCACATTTCTTTGAGGTTACCCTGTGATTTATAATTTTCTCCTCAAGTTTAGAACCAGCCATTCTATCTTGCAACTCTGTTGACTTTCTCATCATTTAGAAGTTCTGTAGGTACACAGTATTTTCCCTCTTTTTGGTTTGTAGTTGTCCTCACTTGCTAATTGATGTTTCTGGTTCCCTGTTTAGAATCTTGTAAGCTTGTTTTACTTTGGATATGTCCATAGCTGTGGTTTCTGGGTTATGTCATCTTGTGTATTAATCGACGATTGTTCTTTGCTATTTTTGGTTCTCTCTTCAAAGGTCTCCCTTTAGTATTTCTTGTAAAGTTGGTCTGGTTTTAACAAATTCCCTTAGTTTCTGCTTATCTGGAAATCTCCTGATTTCACCATCATATATGAGGGACAATTTTCCAAGGTATATAAGTCTTGGTTGGAAATTTTTCTCTTTCAGGGTTTTATATAAACCATCCCATTGCCTTCTCGCTTGCATGGTTTCTGCTGAGAAATCAGAGCTTATTCTTACTGGTTGTCCTTTATAAGTAACTTTTTGTTTTACCCATGTTGCTTTAAGGATTCTTTCTTTGATTTTGGTTTTGATGAGTTTGATGATAATATGTCTTGGTGATTTTCTATTGGGTTTATCCTGTTTGGGTTCATTGGACTTCCTGAATGGATATATTCTCATCTTTCATCATATCAAGGAAGTTCTCCTCCAAAAATTTTGGACAATTTTCTCAGTGCTATTATTTTTCTCTTCCTGTTCTGGAATTCCAATGACACGTAAATTATTCCTTTTGATGGTATCCCACATGAACCTTAGGCTTTCTTCATTTTGTTTAGATCTGTTTTTGATTGATCACTTTCCAAAGAAGTATTCAGGTTTTGTTTTCAATCTCATTAATTCTGTCTTCTGTTGCAACAATTTTACTCCTTTGCCCTTTCTATGTGTTATCTGTTTCTGACAATTTAGTATTAATCTGCATTTCTACCTGTAGATTTAGAATAATTTCTAATTTTTCATTTTGTCATTTTGTTCTTGTATTTTCTTCTGAAATTCTTCTAGGGTTTTGTCTGTTGTTTTCCTTGGTCTGTCTCTCAATCCTTTGAAGATACTTAAATATAATTCTTTTGAATTTCTTATCAGAGAGTTCCAGTGCTACTTCTTCCTTAGGGATGGGTTCTGGGTCTGTATCCTACTCCCTTGTTTCTACCATTTTATCTTGCTTCTTTGTGTGGACTGCGATGGTCTGTTTTCTCCAAGACATTGTGGTGTTGTTGTATTTAGGGCTCTGTTAACTGTTTGGGAAGAGCAGCCAAGGGTGATTCAGGCTCTTTATGGTGGTTGTTCATCATTGGCCCATTAGTGGAGAAGGAAGTGGTGGCTTTCACTCCGTAAGTGATATTGCAGGAGGTATGGGTGTAGTTGTTATTTGGGGACTCTTTGTCTTCCATTTAGTTAGACAAAAATAACAACTGAATAATCATCAAAAAAAGTAAAAGCAAATGACAAAAAAGCACACCATGGAAACACACAGGAACAGTAACCAAAATAAATAAATAAATAAAAGAGGGAAAAAGAAAAGAAAAAATCTGGGGATTGGGCAATAAGAGGCAAAAAAGGCAGAAAAGGAGAGTAATAAAGAGAAAAATGGGAAAAATGCAAAAAGAAAAACAAGGAATGGGGTTTGCCATGAGCAAAAAAGAAACACGCACCTAGGAACAGGGAAAAGAAAGAAAGCTGAAAACTATAACCTGGGAGGGGAGGAATAAGAATAGTAGTAAAAAGGACAAAAGTAATAATAATAATAGTAGTGTTAAAACAGATAAAAACTAACAAACTAAAAAATCAGAAAAAAGAAAAAAAAAATCAGGGTAGGGCACCCAGGCTCTGCCCAAGTACGCAGACTGGGATGGAATTCCTGCCATCCCAGAAGGTGGGTGGGAGTGAGGAATGTCTGCACTTCTGTTCACCAAGAGGGTGTGGAGTATAAAAGTAACAGGGGTGACATCGCACCTGTCTGGTCATCCACGTCTGGAATGTCCTTGTGGTTCCTGGCAAGTGGGGCCTGTTCTTAAGTCCCTGTAATCTGGGAGAATACTGTCATTTTAAATATCCAAAATGGTCAAACCACTTGTAAACATTCAAAATGGCTGCACCCTCTGGACAAGCAAAATTCCACAGCTCAGCCCTCCTTCCTCTTCACTGCTTCCTCTTTTATTCAAAAGCTACCAAAGCAGTCCTCCAAGCAGTCCCTGGCTAGCAGGGCTGATTATTAGGTTAATTATTAAGTCCTACCACCACTCGGCAGTATCCAAGCTTTCTGTGCCATCAGGATCACTGCCAGACTCCAGCTCCATATGTCTCATTTTGTGGTGTTTTCATGCAAATTCTTCTGCTAGTTGGAGTTTAGTCCACTTCTGTATCCTTCCCTTCAAGGCTCAGGAGTCCAGAATTATCTTCTGTGTCTGTGTTAATTGGTTTGCCTTTTCTTTGTTGAAGAGGGTCTATGCAGTCTTTCTGCCTATTCTGCCATCTTACTGGAGCTCCCATTTTTGCCATTAACTCTTGTGCTCTTCCCAGTGTCTTCTTTCACCTTGACCATTTTGTGCTGACTTCCTCTTTAATGTATATTGCCTTTCCCATCACCCAAGTTAATAAGTGTCTACTCTCTAATTAGTGATTTTACCTCTCCTTACCCTGCCATCCCTGGTAACCTTCAAATGATTCTTTTGTGTGTAAACTTTTTCTTGACTTTTTTACAGTAGTGGTCTCATACAGTATTTCTCCTTTTGTGATTGACTAATTTCACTCAGAAGAATGTCCTCTAGGTTCATCTATGTTATGAGGTGTTTCACAGATTCAGTTATTCTTTAATGTTGCATAGTATTCCCTGTGTGTTTGTTTATTCATTCCTCAATTGATAGGCACGTCAGTTGTTCCTATCTTTTAGATATTGTGAATAATGCTACAATGAACATGGTGTGCATATGTCTGGGTATTGCTAAGTTATATGGTATTTCTATTTCCAAGTTTTTAAGAAAGCACCATACCATTTTGCACTGTGGTTGCTCCATTTTATAGTGTATTAGGGTTCTAAATTCTCCATATCTTCATCACCATTTGTTGTTTTCTGGTTGTTTGAACTTTGCTATTATTCCTGGAGTAAGACAATATCTCATTGTTGTTTTGGTGTGCACTCTCTAATGGCTAATGACCATGTATATTTTTTCATGTGTTTTTTAGTCCTGTGAATGTCTTCTTGGTGAAATATCTGTTCATGACCTCTGCTCGTGTGTGTGTGTGTATGTATGTGTGTGTTCCGATGAAATTTTACTTAATGACATTGAAATTTTATTTTAATGTAATTTTTATGTGTCACCATGTATCATTTTTTCAATCATTTTAAAATAAAAAAAAACATTCTTAATCATGAATTGTATATAAACAGGTAGTGGGCCAGAATTGGTTGTATTTGCCAAACCCTGCTTTAAGCTTATTGATAAAAGCACTAAGCTAATGAGGCTAAGATATCTTTTCCAAAATACATTGTCTTTGCAAGATGTCAGGTATTTCACAATTATCTACAACATATATTCTACTCATATCAATCTCATATATCTATCTTCTATGTGTGGTAACTATTGTGTGAAAGAATTCCACTACTGTACATTTCATAAAGTGATTTATATGTAATTGAATATACTTATTGAGGTACCAGAAATAAATGAATTTATTAAATAACATTTTCCAGGTTTAAAAGTACATGATTTTCCCTTTCCAACCATAAAACTATATATATATATATATATATATATATATATATATATATATATATATATATATATATATATATATATATATGGTATAATTGTTTACAATAAAGAATATCTTGAAAGACAATAGATATAAAAAATTTACATTTTCCTCAAATGTACATAATTAAATCAATTGTATGCACTTTGTTCAGTGTATAAGACTTTAATATTTGTATTTCCTACAAATAAATCCAAATGTTAAAAAATTGTAAGAGATATATCCAATTATGTACAAAACCCACAACAGATCAATTTATAAATTCAAGCTTATATAAAAACCAGTGTTTTGAAAAATACATTATGGAAATTTTACTTCTAAAAATAGTATATCAATATAATCTAGATAAGTCCAAAATGACAAAATATGATTATAAATTACAGTAGTGTCTACATTGCCTTATTATGAGGTATTCTTTGTATTATAAATGACAGAGTCTGACTCCATTGTGTCAGAATGATTTTCACTTTAACCATTTCTATTAAAAGTTTTATGAAATGTATCACTTTATAAGGCTGACTATATTGAATACAATATAACTCTTGATACATAAGAATTATGTCAATTATAAGTGACTTGTTTATGGTGGCGTAGTGCCTAAGGCATTTGACTGTTAACCAGAAGGCTGGCGGTTCAAAAATACCAGCCACTCCTTGGAAGGAAGATTGGGCAATTTATTTCCCTAGAGATACCTCCTAAGAAACCTAAGGAGGGATTGCTATGAGTCAAATCAACTCGAAGGCAGTGAGTTTGGTTTTTTTTTTCCAACCTACATATTTCTCTATATGGGGTGATTTTTCCTACTTTGGTTATATTCTCAAAAGGGACCAGTCCCCAGAGAAAGATGTCATGCTTGGTAAAGTGGAGGGCCAGTGAAAAAGGGGAAGGCCCTCAATGAGATGGATTGACACAGGTATAGCAAGGGATTGTGAGGCTAGCGCAGGACCAGGCAGTCATTTGTTCTGTTGTACTTAGGGTCACTATGAGTCAGAGTTGACTCATAGCACCTAACAGCCTAATATACTTTTATACTCTCTTTCCCCTCTTGCAATCATTTCATATTTCTATCAGCAATCGCTATCAGATCTCAGGATCTGCCTTTATTTTACAGCCACAAAATTCTATTCAATTCTCTGTTTCCATGTATAGAAGAACACAGAAAGCCTAAACCCTCCTTCACCTTTTCTTCAAGAAACACGTCTGGCTTGGTGAGAGAGAGATTGTTCCTGAATTTAAAGTATCCTATGTTTGTTCTCCAACCTACCTTGCACCATCGTCCCTTGGGTTGCTATCAATTTTCTGCTTCCCAACTATCTGGATTTTTGGTTACCCTCCATTTTGGCTTGGATCTTCTTTTGTGTTCATGCATTTCTGGTTTAAGGAGGCCTATCTGCTTGATTCCTAACCTGAAACCAAAACCAAACCCACTGCTGTCAAGTGAATTCTGACTAACAGCGTTTCTTTATAACAGAGTAGAACTGCCCCATAGGGTTTCTAAGGCTGTAAATCTTTGTGGAAGCAGACTGACACATCTTTCTCCCACTGAATGGCTTGTGGGTTCAGACCACCCACTTTTTGGTTAGCAGCTGAGGGCTTTAGGCACTGTACAACCAGGACTCCTGATTCCTGACCAATTTCTCTAATCTTCAAGTGTGCATGCTTGCCTAATTTCTGATTCCTTCTCCTGGAATTTCAATTTAAAACCACTATTAAGTTCTCAAATCATTGTTGCTCATAGAGTATTACCAAATATAATTTCTTAAATTTTGTGAATTTATAGTTCTCCTAATCCTGGTTTCCTACCAAGCTTTACTCACAATCACAGTATACATAACTGCTAACAGGAAAACATAACAATAACAGGAAAAAGCTGATAATGAATTTTATTAAATTAGTAACTTTATAACATTTCAGATGTAATTGTCTCTGAGTTTGAGCTTAAAGAGACTTCAACCCTTTTTATAATCAGTAAAATTCTTAAGCATTAGAAGTTTTTTGTCTTGATGTTCTCTGATCTATTCTCCCCATCTTTGTTGTTGTTGTTGTTACATACCATCGTGTCGGACCTGACTCATGGCGACCCCTCCTTGGCTTTCTAAGGCAGTATCACTACAGAAGTAGATTGGCCAATCTTCCTTCCAAGGAGTAGCTAGTGGGTTTGAACCACCAGCCTTCTGGTTAGCAGTCAAGTGCCTTAGGCACTATGTTACTAGAGCTTCTTTAGAGCAAATAAATTTAACATAAATCAAAACAACCAAACTCACTGCTATCGAGTCGATTTCAAACTATAGTGACCCCCTTTGGCTTTCCAAGGGCATAAATCTTTAAGGAAGTAGCTTGCCCAGTCTTCCTTCCATGGAGTGGCTGGTAGGTTTGAACTGCCAGCCTTCTAGTTAGCAGTCATATGCATTAGGCACTATGCCACCAGGGCTGTTTAAGTCTAACATAAATAAATGTAGTGAAGTTATAAAGTTATCCAAAATGAAAAAAAAAAAAAAAAGAAACCCATCGTCATTGAGTTGATTTCGACTGACAGTAACCCAATAAGACAGAGTAGAACTGTCCCTTAGGGTTTTCAAGGCTAATAATCTTCAATAAGAATAATGTAGACTCTACAAAACACTGCATAATGTGGATGAACTTGGAGGACATTATGCTGAGTGAAATAAGTCAATCACATAAGGACAAATATTGTATTAGGTCCTTATTGGAAAAAAGTCTAGGAAAGATTTCTATATGGAAGGGGTGGGTGGGGAGGAGAGAGAACACTACAACAAAGAAACAAAGAAGGTACTATCAAAAAAAAAAAAAAAAGTCTTTATGGAAGCACACTACCACATCTTTTCCTTGTAGAACTGGTGGGTCCTGGGTTCAAATTGTTTGATTAGTGCTTTAACCACTGCGCCACTTGGGCTCCATAATGTTATCAGGTATGTGAAATATTTTAATTCTGAAATAAACACAACTAAAGTGTAGGATGTAATGTTCTAATCATGTAAAAATCATAAATGCCTACTATGTGCAAAGCAGGAGCTCTGGTAGCATAGTGGCTAAGGCACTTGACTGCTAACCAGAAGGCTGGTGGTTCAAACCCACCAGCCACTCCTTGGAAGGAAGATGGGGCAATCTACTTCCGTAGTGATACTGCCTCGGAAACCCAAGGAGAGGTCGCTATGAGTCGGATCCGACTCAACGGCACATAATAAAAACAACAAAAAACAATGTGCAAAGCACTATTCTAGGTGCTATGCTAGGTGATCAGTTTTAGAATTAGAAAAATCAAAGTACTGAGTAAATAAATGTTGATCGATAGTTTAAGAAATCTTTCATGTCTAATTGGCACTTTTTTCTTTTTTACTGAAACTGACACCTTCCTCCTAGAAGTCATGGATTAAATTGTGTCCCCCAAAAGTATGTCAACTTGACTTGGCCATGATTCTCAGTGGTTTGGCAGTTATGTAATGATGCAGTCATTCCCCATAATGTGATCTCACGTGATCAACTGTAAGGGTTTAATCCTTAAAGGTTGCAGCACCCTTAATCAGCTCACAGCCTGATTAAAAGTTGAAAATCAGCACTACCAACAAATAACCTCCTGGAATTCTTTTTAAGTGAAAATAAGTGCATCAGTGCTGATATTTCTGTATTTCTTATATACTGGGACACAAGGAAGATAAATAATCTACATTCTAATAATTCACTTCTGCTTCAGAATTGAATTATTAGCAATCATAAATTGACTGGTTAGCATTCATAAATTTTAAAACAAAATATGTTATATAATTTGTTTTAAATTCATGGACTTCACTATGGATCAGAATCGACTCGATGGCAGTGAGTTTGATTGTTTTTGGTTTATGCTAAATTTATCTGCTCTAAAGATGGAGAGAACAGATCAGTGAACATCAAGACAAAAAACTTCTAATGATTAAGAATTTTATTGATTATGAAAAGGGTTGAAGTATATTTAAGTTCAAACCCAGAGACAATTACATCTGAAAAATGTCATAAAATAAAGTTACTAATTTAAGATTCATTATCAGATTTTCCTGTTAGCTGTTATGTATACTGTGATTGTGAGTAAAGGTTGGTAGGAAACCAGGATTAGGAGAACTATAAATTCACAGAATTTAAGAAATTATATTTGGTGATACTGTATGACCAACAATGATTTAAGAACTTAACAGTGGTTTTAAATTGAAATTCAAGGAGAAGGAATAAGTTAGAATTTAGGCGAGCATGCACACTTGAAAAGGTCTGACTCAAAATGCAAACTCACTGCCACTGAGTCAGATCTGACTCCTAGGGACCCCTCCTTGAGTTTCCAAGGTGATAGCTCTACAGAAATAGATAGCCCAATCTTCCTTCTGAGGAGTGGCTGGTAGGTTTGAATTGCCAGACATCTGGTTAGCAGTCATAAATTTAAAAACAAAATATTTTATATATTTGGTTTCAATAATA
>NW_006921678.1:2760349-2786078 GCF_000298275.1 Orycteropus afer afer
GATGATGATCATGAAATATATAATTATAATTTTTCTATTTTTTATTATGATCATCATTTTTGTTAAGTAAGTATGTATAAAAACCAGTTGCCTTATTGAGTCAACTTCGACTCCTGTCAGCCCCATGAGCATCAGAGCAGAGAACTAGGCTCCACAGGGTTCCCAATAGCTGACTCTTCAGGAGACGAGCAGGTCTTTCTTCCAAGGAGCATCTGGTCAGAATCAAACCCCTCGTCTCCAGGCTAATAGCCAAGCATGTTGAATAGGATTAAATAAACCCATGTTCCATCTTTTTTCAGTCTATTAACACATTAGAATATCTATAAATACTTACAAGCAATAAGTTAAAGAAAAATAGCTTACACTATGCTTGAAACTAAATAATAATTTGCAGAATTTCCATGTATACAATGGAAAATATTTCTAGAACCAAAAAACGCTTTTCAAATTCTTGAGATAAAGCCTCTATGGGATATACCACATTCAATATTCAAACTTGCTTTTGATCATCTAAAAATATGAAACATTAATATTTATCTCAAAAGATTTTGTTTGTTTTCAAAGAACTTCAGGTTTTGAGCTTGGCTTGGTTCTGTTGTTATGTACCGTCGAGTCGTCTCTGTCTCATAGCGACCTTATGTACAACATAACAAAACACTGCCCAGTGTGCCAGCCTCACTATCATACTATACCTGAGCCCATTGCTGCAGCCACCATGTCTGTCCATCTCATTGAGGGCCTTCCCCTCTTTTGTTGACCCTCCACTTTACCAAGCGTGACACCCTTCTCCAGAGAACGATTCCTTCTGACAACATGACTAAAGTAGGTGAGACAAAGCTTGGCCATTCTCACTTCCAAGGAGCATTCATCCCAGTTGCACTTCTTCCAGGACAGATCTGTTAGTCCTTTTTACAGTCCACGGTACTTTCAGCATTTTTTGCCCAACACCATAACTCAAAAGCATCAACTCTTCTCTGATCTTCCTTATTCATTGTCCAGCTCTCACATGCATATAAGGAGATTGAAAATGCCATGGCTTGGGTTAGGTACATCCTAGTCTTTAAGGAGGTATCTTTGCTCTTCAGTACTCAAAAGAGGTCTTTTGTAGCAGATTTGCCCAATGCAATACGTCTTTTGATATCTTGACTGCTGCTTCTATTGGTGTTGATTATAGAACTAAGTAATACAAAGTCTTTGACACTTTCCATCTTTTCTCTATTTATCATGATGCTCCATACTGGTCCAGGTGTGAGGATTTTTGTTTTCTTTATGTTGAGGTGTAATCCATACTGTAGTCTGTAGTCTTTAATTGTCATCAGTAAGTGCTCTAAGTCATCCTGACTTTCAGCAACCAAAATTGTGTCACATATGTATCGCAGGTTGTTAATAAGCCTTCCTCCAATCCTGATGCCACTTTCTTCTTCATATAGTCCAGATTCTTGGATTATTTGCTCAGCATACAGATTGAATAAGTATGGTGAAAGGATACAACTCTGATGCACTCCCTTCCTGATTTTAAGTGATGCAGTATCCCCTTGTTGTGTTCAAACAATAGCTTCCTGGTCTATATACAGTTCCTCATGAGCACAATTTAGAGTTATGGAATTCCCATTCTTCTCAAATTTATCCATAATTTGTTATGATCCACACAATTGAATGCCTTTGCATAGTCAATACAACACAAGTAAAAATCTTTCTGGTATTCTTTGCCTTAAGCTAAGATCCATCTGACATCAGCTATGATATCCTTTGCTCTCCACATCCCCTTCTGAATCCAGCTTGCATTTCTTGAAATTCTCTGTCAATATACTGCTGTAACCATTTTTTAATTATCTTCAGTAAGATTTTACTTGCATGTGATATTGATATTTTTCAATAATTTCCACATTCTGTGGTATCACCTTTCTTTGGAATGGGTACAAATATGGATCTCTTCCAGTCAGTTGGCCAACTAGCTGTCTTCCAAATCTCTTGGCATAGCTGAGTGAGTGCCTCCAGCAGGGCATCCATTTGTTGAAACATCTCAATGGGTATTCTGTCAATTGCTGGAGCCCTGTTTTTCACCAATTCCTTTAATGCACCGTTGACTTCTTCCTTTAATACCATTGGTTCTTGAACATATGCCATCTCCTGAAATGGATGAAGATCTACCAGTTCTTTTTGGTACAGTGACTCTGTGTATTTCTTCCATCTTCTTTTGATGCTTCCTGCATAGGATCTTTCAATATTGCAACTTGAGGCTTAAATTTTTTCCTCAGTTCTTTCAGCTTCAGAAACACCAAGTGTTTCTAACTCCAAGTCTTTGCACATTTCATTATGCTGTTGTTGTTTGTTATGTGCCATCAAGTCAGACCCGACTCATAGTGACCCCTCCTTAGGTTTCCGAGGTGGTATCACTATAGAAGTGGATTGTCTAAACTTCCTTCTGAGGAGTGGCTGGTGGGTTTGAACTGCCAGCCTTCTGGTCAGCAGTCAAATGCCTTATGCACTACACTACCAGAGCGGCTACATTTCATTTTAGTAATTGGCTTTTTCTGATTGAGCTGCTCTTTGAAATCTTCTGTTCAGTTCTTTTATCCTGTCAATTCTTCCATTTGCTTTAGCTACTCTCCATTCTAGGGCAAGTTTCCGAGTCTCCTCTGACATCCACTTTGGTCTTTTCTTCCTTTCCTGACTTTTTAATGATCTTTTTCTTTCTTCATGGATGATGTTCTGGATGTCATCTCACAATTCCTCTGGTTTTTGGTCATTTGTGTTCAATGCATCAAATCTGTTCTTTAGATGATCTCTAAATTCAGGAGGGATAAAATCATGGTCTTATTTTGGTTCTTACAGAGTTATTTTCATTGTCTACAGTTTCACTTTGAACTTGCATATTGGCAGTTGATGGTCTGTTCCACAATCAGCTCTTCGCCTTATTTTGGCTGAAGATACTGAGGTTCTCCATTGCCTCTTTTCACAGATCTAGTCAATCTGATTCCTCTGTACTCCACCTGGTGAAGTCCATGTGTATAGCCACCATTTGTGTTGTTGAAAAAAGGTATTTGCAATGAATAAGTCATTGGTCTTGCAAAATTTTGTCATGCAATCTCCAGCATCACTACTATCACCAAGACCATATTTTCCAACTACCAGTAACTCTTCTTTATTTCCAACTTTTGCATTCCAGTCACCAGTGATAATTAACACAGCTTGATTGCATGTTCAGTCAATTTCAGACTGCAGAAGTTGGTAAAAATCTTCAGTTTCCTCATCTTTGGCTTTTGTGGTTGTTGCACAAATTTTAATAATAGTAATATTAACTGGTCTTCCATGTAAACGTATGGATATTATCCTGTCACTGACAGCATTGTACTTCAGGATAGATCTTGAAACATTCTTTGTGATGATGAATGCCATGCCATTACTCTTCAATTTGTCATTCCCAGCATTGTTGATCATATGGTTGTTTGACTCAAAATGGCCCAAACCAGTCCATTTGAGCTTACTAATGCCTAGGACATTGATCTTTATGCATTCCATTTCATTTCTGACAACTCTCAATTTTCCTAGATTCATACTTCTTACATTCCATATTCCAATTATTAATGGATATTTGTAGATGTTTCTTCTTATCTTGAGTTGTGCCACATCAGCACAAGGAGGTCCTGAAAGCTTCACTTCATCCACACATCAAGGTCAGCTCTATTCTGAGGAGGCAGCACTTTCCTAGTCATATTTTGAGTGCCTTCTGACCTGAGGGGTTCATTCTCTGGCACTATATCAGACAATGTTTCAGGGCTATTTTTCAGTAATATAGCAAACAGTGTTTCCCCACTGTTCATAAGGTTTTCACCAGCTAGTTCTTTGAGAAGTGGATGGCTTCTTCCTTCTTCCAAGTCTGTCTCAGGCTGGAAGCTCCGCTGAAACCTGTCCACATGGCTAACCCTGTTGGCACTTGAAACACAGGTAGTACATCCTCCAGCTTCACAGCAACACACAAGGCACCACAGGGTGACAAACTGACAGATGAGTTTGTCTCCCTTATCTGTTCCATACTGCTCCACTCCTGCTTCCTGGCATTGCCTACCAGTTCTGTTTCTCCAAAAAGCTGTCTGCTGTTGCCTCCTGGCCTCCCCTACCAGTTCCCGCCTCCAAAAAGCCGTCTGCTACCACCTCCCAGCCTTCCATACCAGTTCCAGCCCTCCAAAAAGCCGTGGGCTCAGTTCTGTTGTTGTTGTTGTTATGTGTCATCCAGTCGGCCAGACTCAAAGCAACCCCTCCTTGGGCTTCCGAGGTGGTATCACTACGGAAGTAGATTGCCTGACCTTCCTTCTGAGGAGAGGCTGGTGGGTTTGAACCGCAGCCTTCTGGTTAGCAGCCAAGTGCCTTAGGCACCATGCTACCAGAGCTTGGTTCTAGCTCCTCTTAAAACAGTCCTAAGTGCCAATCAAATAAATTAAACAGTTTCAAAGAGTAGCTAATTCTTTTTGTTAATTACTAATATTTTACTCAAAAATGTGTAAACCAGGAATGTTCATTCATCTAAATATTACAAGATTTATAAGAAGATTAACTACATAGGTCCTACTTTTATAACTTTTTTTTCCTGAGTTTAAAGTGTATGTGTTTTTAGGGAAAAAAATTCTCAAACATCAATGAGTAGGAAAATAACTCATTGTCTACATCTTTTGGTCAAAAGGTAAAAACAACCAATTCATTAAAATTTAAACATAAAAATATTAGTGAAAAATCTTGTGAGCACTTAAAAAGTAGTAGAAAAATTCATTGTGTTTATTCTAGTCAATACTCTGCCAGTGCTTCTTTGGACTTCTGTATTTATTTTTCAGTGGATATTTTATTACTCTGTCTTTACAAATTCAGACAGTATACTTTGGGTTTAAACACATGTAATAGTAATAAGCCAATCTTAACATATATGGTAAAATCATCACATTAAGAATCACACATTATTTGCATATATATACATATGTGTGTGTGTGTGTGTGTGTGTTGATGTTGTTAGGTGCTTGTTGAGTTGGTTGCAACTCACAGTGATCCTATGTACAATGTAACAAAACACTACCCAGACATGTGCCATTCTCACAATTGTTGCTATACTTGAGCCCAATGTTCCACCCACTGTGTCAATCCATCTCATTGATGGTCTTCCTCTGTGACCCTTTATCAAGCATGATGTCATCCTCCAGAGAATGGTCCATCCTGATAACATGTACAAAGTACATGAGATGAAGTCTCACCATCCTGAGCATTCTGGCTGTACTTCCTCCAAGAGGAAATTATTCATTTTTCTGCTATTATTGTTGGGTGCCAATGAGTTGACTCTGACTCATAGCAACCCTAAGTAAAACAGAATGAAATACTTTTTGTTCCTGCTTGTGCCCATTGTTGAACCCACTATGTCAATTCATCTTGTTGAGGGTCTTCCCTCTTTTCACCGACCATCTACTTTATCAAGCATTATATCTTTCTCCAGGGAATGATCCCTACTGTCAACATGGCCAAAGTACATGAGTTGAAATCTGACCATTCTCCTGTAAGGAGTATTCTGGCTGTACTTCCAAGACAGATTTATTCATTCTTCTGGTAGTCAATGGTATTTTCAGTATTGTTTCAGGACCCTTGTTCTTTTTCAATTCCATCAGTGAGGCTTGAAATTCTCAATTCAATACCATGGGTTCTTGATCATATGCTCCTTCTTGAAATGTTGGAATGTCCACCATTTGGGAGGGGGGGTACAGTGACTCTCTATATTCCTTCTATTTTCTTCTGATGCTTCTTATATCATTCAATATTTTGCCCATCAAATCCTTCAGTACTGCAATTCAAGGCTTGCATTTTTTCATCAGTTTTTTTCAGCTTGAGAAATGCTAAGTGTGATCTTCCCTTTTGGTTTTCTAACTCTTAGGTCTTTGTACATTTGATTATAATACTTTACTTTGTCTTCTCGAGCCACCCTTTGAAATCTTCTATTCAGCTCTTTCTTTTTTAATCTTTTTTCCATTTGCTTTAGATTTTCTCCATTCAAGAATATGTTTCAGAGTACCTTCTGACATGCATGTTGGTCTTTTCCTCCTTTGTTGTCTTTTTAATGACCTTTCATTTTTTTCAAATATGATGTCCTAGATATCATCCCTCAGCTCATCTTGTTTTCAGTCATTGGAGGTTAATGTGTCATATCTACTCTTCATCTGGTCTCTGAATGCAGGTGGGATAGAGTCAAGGTTGTATTTTGGTTCTGAGGGACTTGTTTTAATTTTCTTTAGCTTCAACTTAAATTTGGCCTTGTTCTGACTGACAATACTGAGTTACTCCATAGCCTCTTTCCACAGATGTTGCCTATTTAATTCCTGTTTATTCTATCTGGTGAGGTCCATACATATAGTCACTGTTTACATTATTGGGGAAAAAAAATAGGTATTTGCAACGAATAAATCATTAGTCTTGCAAAATTCTATCATGTGGTTCTGGCATCATTTCATTCACCAAGGCCATGCTTTCCAACTACCAATGTTGCTTCTTTGTTTCCAACTTTCACATTCCCATTACCAGTAACTACCAATACATCTTGATTGAATGTTTGGTCAATTTCAGACTACAGAAGATGGTAAAAGTCTTCAGTTTCTTCATCGTTGGCTTCAGTGGTTGGTGCATAAAATGAATAGTAGTAGTATTAACGAATCTTTCTTGTAGACACATGGATGTTTTCCTATCACTGAGAGCATTGTAGTTCAGAACAGATTTTGAAGCATTCTTTGTGACAATGAATGCGACACTATTCCTCTTCAATTTGTCATTCCCAGAATAGTAGGCCATTTGATGGTCTGATTCAGAATAGCCAAAACCAGTCCATTTCAGCTCACTAATGACGAGGATATTGATCTTCATGCAGTCCATTTCACTTTTGACAACTTCCAATTTCCCTAGATTCATACTTCAAACATTCCATGTCCTCATATTAATGGATGTTTGCAGCTGTTTCTTCTCATTTTCAATCTGCCACATCAGCAAATGAAGGTCCCAAAAGCTTTACTCCATTCATGTAATTAAAGTTGACTCTACTTTGAGGAGGCAGCTCTTCCTCAATTGTATTTTGAGTGCTTTCCTACCTGAGGGACTCATCTTCCAGCTGTATATCAGACAGTGTTTCATTGCTACTCATAAAGTTTGCATGGCCATTATTTTTTCCCAGCAGTCTATGGTCCCATCCTTTTTTCTAGTCTGTTTTATTCTGGAAATTCTGCTGAAACATCTCCACCATTTGTAACCCTGCTGGTATTTGATATAAATGCCATAAATTCCAGCATCACAGCAACATGTAAGCCACCGCAATATGACAAACTGACAAACGAGTGTTTTGGTAGTCAGTCCATAGTGTATTTAATATTTGCCAAAACTATAATTCAAAGGTATCAATTCTTCTTTGTTGTTGTTGTTGTTAAGTGCCGTCAAGTCGTTTCCGATTCATAGCGACCCCACGCACAGCAGAACGAAACACTGCCCGATCCCGCGCCAGCCCCACAATCCCTGCTATACTTGAGCCCATCATCGCAGCCACCGTGTCAATCCATCTCGTTGAAGACCTCCCCTTCTTTTGTCGACCTTCCACCCTACCAAGCATGACATCCTTCTCCAAGGAATGGTCCCTTCTTACAACATGACCAAAATAGATGAGACAAAGTCTGGCCATTCTTGCTTCCAAGGAGCATTCTGGCTGCACTTCCTCCAGGATAGATCTGTTAGTTCTTTTAGCAGTTCATGGTACTTTCAGCATTCTCCGCCAGCACCACAACTCAAAAGCATCAACTCTTCGTCAGTCTTCCTTATTCATTGTCCAGCTCTCACATGCATACGAGGCAATTGGAAATATCATGGCTTGTGTCAGGCGCACCTTAGTCCTCAAGAAGATATCCTTGCTCCTGAGCACTTGAAACAGTTCCTTTGCAGTTGACTTTCCCAATGCTACACATCGTCTAATGTCCTGACTGCTGCTTCCGTTGGCATCAATTGTAGAACCAAGCAACGTGAATTCTTTGACAACCTCAATCTTCTCTCCATTTATTGATGAATATTTATTATTCTTCTTTAGTCTTCCATATTCATTGTCCAGTTTTCACATGCAGATGAGGTGACTGAAAATACCACAGCTTTGGTCAGATAGTCTTCAAAGTGACGTCTTCAAAGTGACGTCTTTTTGCTTTTTAACACTTTAAAGAGATCTTTGCAGCAGATTTGCCCAGGGCGAAACATCATCTGATTTCTTGACTGCTGCTTCCATGGGTGTTGATTGTGGATATAAGTAAAATTAATTCTCTGGCAACTTCAATCTTTCTTCAGTTTACTATGATGTTGCTTACTTGTCCAGTTTTGAGGATTTTTGTTTTTATGCTAAATTGTAATCCACACTGAAATTTATAATCTTTGATCTTCATCAGTAAGTGCTTCAAGTTTTCTTCACTCTCAGAAATCAAGGTTGTGTCATCTTCATATCTCAGGTTGCTAATGAGTCTATCTCCAATTCTAATGCTGTGTTCTTGTTTATATTATCAAGCTTCTCAGATTATTTGCTCAGGATACAGATTTATAGATCTGGTGAAAGGATATGACCCTTACACACAACTTTGTTGATTTTAAACCATCCAGTGTTCCCTATAATAAAATATAAATATTTCTTTTCTATTCACGATTTCTCTATTTCTGGATAGTGTAGTTTCCAATTCTACCTGCTCAACTATTAACTTTAATGTTGGCAGGTCAAATGAACTCAGCAGTACTGCAGAAGAATAGACCTGGATCTGGTTCTCTTAAGATTATAGTCAAGAAAACCCAATGGAGCAGCTCTACTCTGATACCCATGAGGTTTCCATGAGTTGGAATTGACTTCACAGAAACCCCCACCACCATCAACAACAGGAGTGCAAACTGTTTTTAACTTTCATAGATTGTTTAGCCAAGACTATATACAGACTACCAATGACAAAAAAAAAAAAAAAAAAGTAGTGCCTAAGGCACTTGACTGCTAACCAGAAGGCTGGCAGTTCAAACCCACCAGCCACTCCTCGGAAAGAAGGTTGGGCAATCTACTTCTGTAGTGATACTGCCTCTGCAACCCAAGGAGGGGTTGCTATGAGTATAGTCTGACTCGACAGCACATAACAACAGCAATAATAACAAACATTATGGTTAACTTTTAAATGACAAAAATGTTCCTATGACCAATCTGCCTTAAGCCAAAAGATAAGCTCCTACCTCAGTTCTGTGTGCTTTCCAAAGCCCAGAGACATAGATGACAAGCATTTTAGTGTTTTTCAGCACTCTCTTTTAGTATGTTTGCATAATCTCTAAAAAACGTTGAGTATACAGTTTCATTAACTCTATTTAAGACAGCTTTGCAAACACCATTCAAAGCCTTTCACCAAAGCTGAACTCTGCTATGAGATTATGGAATGGCCCTAGTGTGGACTGGACATTGCACAACTATGAGCTAATTAACTAACAAGAATTTTATCAAGAAGTTACCACATACTTATTGCCACTATCATATGGGCCATTTTGATGTTGTCATAAATCCAGCAAGCTCCTTTAATTCCACATTCATTAATATCCCACAGAATACATGTGCTGTCAATTGTCATACCAAATATAATTGGTCCAGGTATTGTGCCTAGAAGAATGACATGTGAAATACATGTGAGTAAAGATTACAGTTTATAATTAGAGATTTTTATATACATAGTTTTACATATTTCCACATGCAAATTAAACCAATTCATTAAAAGTCAAAGCAATAAAGAAACAGAGAAAATCCCCTAAAATAATTTCATTTATTTATTTGATTTGGAAATTATTTTAATAAAAAGCTCTAAGAAATACTGAGCTAACAGGTATGTAAATGTTTTTAATTCACTGCTTCTCTAACTTGATGAATGTCTTTGAAATTAGCCCTCATACTTTAAAAACCCAAAATAAATTATTTTTTATGTATAAATAAGTCTACTGAACTACAGTATATATGTTATTTATACGTGTGTGTATATAAACTAATGTGTGTGTATACATGACAATGTATACAGGTATACATACACACCTACTAACATGACTAAGAGTTCTACTGTCTCACACATACCTCCTCCATAAAACACTAAACTTCCACACAACAAAGGGACTTCAAATTTTTACAAATCAAATATGTGATCTGAGGTGTTATATATTAGACAAAGATTCCAGCAACCTTCAGCCTGTTCTTTCATTACCTGCAGCATGATAGACTACTTAGAGCACTAGACTGAGAGTTCTCTTTTCTAGTCTCATTTCCACTACTTAATTGTGGGAATATGGGCAAATGTCTGTACCTCTCAGAGCCTTAATGCACTTATCTGATAAATTTGAAAGGTGATTTCTAATACTCCTTCCAGCTTTTTGTTACCTTAAGAAAATGAATTGAGTATTATGTTTATTATGTTTCTATCTTTCTTCTTACTTTTCCTACATCTGGGACCTTATAAATTCTCTGGTCTAAATTCATTCTGCCATCAGTTCTCAACTAGCCAAAATATCTGTATCACAGTTTTTATTGAAACATTTTACTTCATTTTTCATTGTTAATGCAACACAATAGTACCACAAACTGAGATGGAAACAGAGAGAAAAGGCATTGTAGCAATAATAAATAAGATTTTATCATAATTGATGCTGTTAGTAGATTTTATATGAATATATAAAAATAATCTTTTACTATGCTCCATTAGGAGCTCTGGTAGCATAATGGCTAAAGCACTTGACTGCTAACCAGAAGGCTGGCGGTTCAAACCCACCAGCCACTCCTCGGAAGGAAGGTTGGGCAATCCTACTTCCGTAGTGATACTGCCTCGGAAACCCAAGGAGGGGTCGCTATGAGTCGGGGCCGACTCGACGGCACATAACAACAACAACAACATGCTCCATTAGAAATGTGTTAATGCTAATACTTTAGATCTCAAATAAACACAATATAACCTCTAAGGTTATATTTGCAACAGAGTTAGAAACAACAGTTAACCAATAACTATGTGGGAAGTGAAGCTATTATTTTCTTATATCATATGTAAATAATATTATATCTTAAATAGTGGAAAACTGTTTTTCTCAACAACTATGTAGCTTTCCATATACTTAAGTTAAATTAAATATTTTTCTTAGCACATATAAATGAATGAATCAACAAAATTAACAAATCAAAACAGTCAACAACTACCAGTGAACTATGAAAAATAGCATACCCAATAATCGGAGAAACATAAACTGTATTCCCAAAGCTAGAGACCGTTGATTGTTATTAACACACCTAGAAAGATTAAATACATAATAGACCAAAAATTATTATATAGCATATTTACTTTCTGGTCAAGTTCATTTTTTATACCTGCTTAGAATCTCTACATTAAAGTAATTGTTGCATATGTGAAATAAATTATTTGTAAGTGCTTGTATACAATTTAGTCCTCCTAAAATTATAAAAGAAAAAATATGCTATCTGAGCTAAAATACTGCAAACAACAAGAAAAAGTCATTCATCTCTATGAATTTTAATAAATGTAAGGAAAAAGGCAATTCATTAACAAGACTTATTCCTGATTATCACTATTAACTTAGTTGCAAGCAAAGAATTCTTACTTTATTTTTACTAACTTCTAGACAGAAATTATATCTACTGACTTAGAGTAAAAAATTAAGGGAAAGTAAAATGGTTGCTGAAGTTCAATATGATTCAACAAGAATTCTTTAGAAAGTAAAATGGTTGCTGAAGTTCAATATGATTAAAGAATTCAAGAATTCTTTAAATAATGACTGTGGGCCAGTCAAAGATAAATGAGACATGATGTCATCACACAAAAAAGAAAGATTCAAGAAAAAGAGATCAATCAGCCTTTAATAACAAGTAGTCAAAAGGTGACTTATCTAATTTTTCAAAAATAAACTTTTAAAAGGATTTTGTTTGTTTGTTTCTAAGTACCTCTGCAGATTTCCCAATAGTGTAGCGTTTCCATCCACTGTTATCGAGTCAATTCTAACTCACAGAGACCCTTTAGAACAGAGTAGAACAGACCCATAGGGTTTCCAAGGCTGGTGGGTTTAAACTGTCACCCTTGGGGTTAGGAGCCCAATGCTTTAGCCACTACAGTATCAGACCTCCTTAGTATAATGTTATGGTCTATTTCATAATACTTTTTGACAGAATCTCTATACTTTATGCTTGTCAAAAAATGTATAAAGATAGAGAGGGGATATTAAAGAACAAAAGATTGAAATATACAGAACAACTAGAAAAGACACAGACTGGCAAATGAGCCTATGTAGGAGCAGACAAGAAGTATTTTCCTAAAATGGTACAGAAATCTACTGACGAAGAACAATTCATCACCACACAGCACAAAATACTGTGACAGATAACAGCCAACTTATCTACTATCCCAATATATAGCAAAGTTTACTAGCACCTCATATATAAGTAGAAAAATGTCATTTTGATTCTGGCATACATGGGTGTGACAGTTAACGTCATGTGTCCAATATAATTCTCAAGGAGCTCTGGTGGTGCTGTGGTTAAGGCATTGGCCTACTAACCTCAGAGGTAGGTGGTTCAAACCCACGTATCTCTCCCTGGGAGAAAGATGAGATAATCTGCTTCCAGAATGATTTAGAGCCTTGAAGACCCTATGGGGGTCAGTATGAATCAGAATCAACTCGATGACTGTGGGTATAATTTTGGGCTTAGTATGGTCCCCACTGGTGTGGCAAAATACTAGTCTAGTTCCTATTCCACAATGTAATATAATGTTATCACATTTTAAAAATGTAAATCTAATGTAATGGGAGCTCTGGTAGCATAGTGCCTCAGGCACTTGACTGCTAACCAGAAGGCTGGCAGTTTGGAAGGAAGAAGGAGCAATGTACATCCATAGTGATACTGCCTCGGAAACCCAAGGAGGGGTCACTATGAGTCGGTCCGACTTAAGGGCACATAACAACAACAACAACAATATAATGTAACTAATCAGTTGAAAAGAAGTTTCCTTAAGATGTGTTCTGCCTTCAGACTATAAGCATATGTTTTGGCATAACTCACCCTTTCTCCACTTTGCACTCTTTCTGTTGCCTGACCTACAGATATTGAGATGTAAGCCTGAAGGAGTCTCCAGTTTCCTACCTAATCTATGGATTTTGAACTTGCCACCCTCCCATGGTCCTGTGAGCTAATCTCTCTTCTAGATAGAAATAAGTAGATTTATACAGATAGGGATATATCTCACTGTTTTTGTGTCTCTAGAGAAACTTAACACATTGAGACATTTTTACACCAGAAATGGGAGTATTTAGTCATACTCAAATATAGTTGAACATTATCTCCAGCTTACAATGGAAGCCTCATAAAAGAAGCAAGGAAACTAACATCAAATAGATGCTACATATGCAATGTTAAAACACTTTCTTATATATAATCTTATTTAAACTACAAACAACGGCCCTCAATAAGGTACCTTATAAAATGCCACAGAATTAACAATCTGGTAAAGGCTGCCTTGGATTGGAACCCATGGTAAATATAATCCCCAACGAATCTCTGATTTCATTTTCTCTTCACTAGCCATGTTGTCATAGGGACTTCAAATTTCAAAATATAATACGTACCTAAGTATGGACACAGTTATAGGAGTACCAGCCATAAAGGAAAAAATAACAGTAACAAAGAAAATGCTAAGGAATATGGGCAACTTTGCACATTGAGTTTCACATTTTCCTGGTTTAGCTTCAGAACCAAAACTTTCTGCAGCAGATGTTATCTTTGTTTTCCTTTCAATACAGGAGCAGTTGTAATAGGTCTAGAAATATTAGACATAAAAATACTAAAAATGTGTATTTTGAGATACATACTATAAACGATCATTTTAATATCTGTAGACTAGATAATATTAGAAAAAATGTTCATCATTTTTCAGATTCAGTTTTACTTCTCCTTAGAAAGATAAACTTTAAATGTGTTCATTACATATGAAATTATCTATCTATATACATACACACACATATATAAATATTTATATATATAAACATATATATATAAACATTTTGTTGCACTTGTTGTTATAATCTGTATTGAAGTACACTTATTTTTTTATAATGTCCCAATTTCCTGTTATATAGGAAAAGGAATTCTATTTCATTTTCCCATATTTCAAGTATTCAAGATTGTGATGTGTTATCATATAATTCTTACATATATTATTAATTGTGGTCTCTTATTGTATATATTTCCCTCATGTCCTCCTAAAGTTAAAAAATTATCTGCTAATGTGAAAAACATTAGGTATTACTAGTAATCCAAATAATATTTAT
This sequence comes from Orycteropus afer afer, assembly GCF_000298275.1. Lineage (NCBI taxonomy): Eukaryota > Metazoa > Chordata > Mammalia > Tubulidentata > Orycteropodidae > Orycteropus > Orycteropus afer. The sequence goes on from NW_006921678.1 coordinate 2,774,720, forward strand.
CCTTAAGACTTTTAAATTTAGCTAAGATTAAATCTTTAGATTATACCTGTAGATGTACTATAATAAAATTCTAATGGCTTCTCTTAAACAGTTTAACTGTATATGTAAAAAATAAAATAACATCTGAGTAAACTGATATGCACTCTAACTCAGAATTAAAGGAAATTTCTATTTAAGAATAAATTAATGGTTTGAACATTTAAAAATTCATCTATGGTGTATCACATATAATCAAGAAATATTTATTAACTTTCTTTCATATATACTGTAATAAATAAGAATACCTATTCACTGTCTTCAAGGGGATTAAAATATTGCTAGGAAAAAAAAACTATGTAAAAAGGTAAATAGTATGTCACCACTACAACAGAAGAGATGCTACAAAAATATGACTCAAAGGCACATAACAACAACAACAACTGCCAAGTGGATTGCTCATCAATAATTTCATCAGGTGTGTGAAGTAGTCAGCTGGAATGATTGGAGGCTGTTTAATGGAGTAGGTGAGACAGGAGGGAAAGAATAGATACTGCCTAACTCCACTAGGGGAGCTCTGGTAGTGAAGTGCCTAAGGCATTCGACTGGAAACCAGAAGGCTGGCAGTTCAAACCCACCAGCCACTCCTTGAAAAGAAGACTGGGCAATTTACTTCTGTAGTGATACTGCCTTGGAAACCCAAGGAGGGGTCTCTATGAGTTGGATCTGACTCGACGGCAGTGACTTTGGCTTTGGGGTTTTAACTCCACTAGAGATCTAACGGGAGCTCTGGTAGCATAGTGGCTAAGGCACTTGACTGCTAACCAGAAGGCTGGCAGTTCAAACCCACCAGCCACTCCTCGGAAGGAAGGTTAGGCATTCCTACTTCCATAGTGATACTGCCTCGGAAACCCAAGGAGGGGTTGCTATGAGTCGGAAGGAGGGGTTGCTATGAGTCGGGGCCGACTCGATGGCAAACAACAACAACAACAGAGATCTAACAGGTCACCAATCACAATACACAATCACATTGCCTCACTAAGAGTAGGTCAAGTCACCTTACCTTTGGCTGACTTTTTGAAACAGAATTTATACAACCTGCAAAGCAGGGAGAAAAATATTGAACTCCATCTTCACCACAGAGAGGATAATAATATGATCGCAAACAGTTGCAATTGGCATTACAAGGAGCTGTCAAATTTCCCAGCTGTCCTGTCCTATAAATTAAAAATTCAATGAGAAAAAATTAAATATGCTTAAAGAACAGTTCAGAAGCATTGTTGTGTGTTGTCATTAAGTAATTTATTCATTCACTCAACACATATTTAATTGCTGTATGAAAAAATAAACAAAATCCCTGCCTTCAACATAGAGTTTAAATTCTTAAAGTGGAAAAAGTAGTAAAAACAATATTTACTTAACATAATGTCTTTCCAAGATAAGAAAGATGATGCAGAGTAAGAGAATAAACCTGAATTTTTCATTTAGACAAGGTAATTCTTTGCTGTGTGGGGCTAGTCTCATGAATTATGAGATTAGATTAGCATTATCCCTGGTCTCTACTCATTAGATGCCTACAGCATCTGCCTCAGAGGTGACAAACACAAATTTCTCCAGACACGGCATTTTCTAGGGACAGGGGAATGTGGAGCAAAATTGTCCCCTGCTTGAGGAGTATTGTAACAAATAATGGAGGGAAATGGGGCTATTTTAGACTTAGCAATCAGGACTAGTCTCTGTAAGGATGAGCATTTGACCAGATACTGAAACCTTTCAGTAAGATTAGAAAATAAAATCCTTGCTTAAAAATCTGTTTACAATTATAATTTACAAAAAAAAAAAAAAAGAATTCAAGTGATTTAATATTCCCTAAATGTGGTTCAGTAGAGCTTTCTTGCAGCATATTTTAATATCAAAGACATTTATGTTCCCAACATAACTAAACGGAGTGAATATGTCATCATAAAAGTTTCTATCACCTTCCCTCAAACCGGGTCAAAATATAATACTAAAGACAATGGTATGTGTATGGGGGAGATGTTGCAGTAGTAGCTGTTACATTGTTGGGTTTCAATTCACATGACCTTGTGCAGAACAGAATGAAACATAGTCCAGTCCTGCACAACACTCACAATCATTGCAATGTTTGAGGACATTGTTGCAGCCAATATGTGAATCCATCTCATTCGGGGTCTTCTCTTTTCACTTTACCAACCATTAAGTCCTTCTCTAGGGACTGGACTTTCCTGATTACATATCCAAAGTACATTTGACAAAGGCTTGCCATCCTTACTCCGAAGGACCATTATGACTATACTTCTTCCAAGATATATCTGTTCATTCTTCTAGCAGTCCACAGTATATTTAATATTCTTCACCAACATAATACAATGACATCAATTCTTCTTCAGTTTTCCTTGTTGATTGTCTAGCTTTCCCATGCATATGAAGTTATTGAAAATACTATGGCTTTGGCAGATGCACCTTAGTCCTCAAAGTGACTTCTTTGATTTTTAACACTTAAAATATGCCTTTTGCAGAAGATTTGCCCAATGCAACATTTCAATTGTTTTCTTTACTGTATCTTCATGGGTGATTGTGGTTCCAAGTAAAATGAAATTCTTGACAACTTCAATCTTTTCTCCATTTATTATGGTATAGCTTACAAGTCCAGTTATGCATAATTGTTTTCTTTATGTTGAGATGTACTACATATTGCAGATTGTAGTCTTTTATCTTTATCAGTAAAGTGCTTCAAGTCATCTTCACTTTCAACATACAAGGTTGTGTCATCTGTATATCACAGGTTGTTAATGAGTCTTCCCCCAATCCTGATGCCACATTCTTCTTCATTATCATCAAGTTTCTTGGGGTTATTTGCTCAGCATACAGACTGAATAAGTAGAGTAAAAGGATATAACTCTGATGCACACTTTTCCAGTCTCAAACCAGGCAGTTTTCCCTTGTTCTGTTCAAATGACTGCCTCTTGGTCTATGTTCAGATTGCACAAGAGCACAATTAATTATTCTGGAATTCCTATTCTTCTCAATGCTATCCATAATTTGTTATGACCCACATAGTCTAATGCCTTTTCATAGCCAATAAAGCAAGGCAAACATCTTTCTGGTATTCTCTGCCTTCAGCCTATATCCATCTGACATCAGCAATGATATCCCTCATTACACATCCTCTCCTGAATCCACATTGAATTTCTAGCAGTTCCTTGTTGATGTACAACTACAACTGTTCTTGAATTATTTTCAGAAAATTTTTCTTGTGAGTGATACTAATGATATTGTTCGATAATTACTGCATTCTGTTGGATCACTTTTCTTTGAAATAGGTACAAATATGAATCTCTTCCAATTGGTTGGCCAGATAGCTGGTCTCCCAAATTTATTGGCATAAATGAGAAAGCACATCTAGCATTTCATCCATTTGTAGAAACGTATTCTGTCAATTCCTGGTTTCTTGTTTTTACTGGTCCTTTCAGTGCAGCTTGGACTTCTTCCTTCAACACCATCTGTTTTTGATCATATGTTACCTCCTGAAATAGTTGAATGTTGACTGATTTTTGGTGTAGTGACTGTGTATTCTTTCCATCTTCTTTTGATGCTGCCTTGTCAATCAATATTTTCTCCATAGAAGCTTTCAGTATTGCAATTCGAGGCTTGAATTTGTTCTTTGATTCTTTCAGCTTGAGAAATGCCAAGCATGCTTTTCCCTTTTGTTTTTTTAACTCCAGGTCTTTATGCAATTAATTATAATACTTAATGGGGCACTTTTAAAATCCATTCAGTTCTTTTACTTCATCATCTGTTCCTTTTGGTGTAGCTATTCTACATTCAAGAGCAAGTTTCAGAATCTCTTCTGACATCCATTTTGGTCTTTTCTTTCTTTCCTGTCTTTTTAATAAAATAATCTTTTTCTTTCCTCATGTATGATTTCCTTGATGTCGTCCCACAAACTTGCCTGATCTTTGTTTATTATTGGTCAATGCATCTAATCTATTCTTGAGATGATCTTCAAAATCAGGTGGGATACACTCAAGATCATATTTTCATTCTCATGGACTTGTTTTCATTTTCCTCAGGTTTACCTTGAAATTGCATATGAACAGTTAATGACCTTTTAGCCCCTGATCTTGTTCTGACTGATGATATTGTGCTTCTCAAGCATCTCTTCCCACAGATGTAATCAATTTTATTCCTATGTACACCGTCTAGTGAGGTCCACATGTTTAGTCACCATTTATGTTGAAAAAGGATATTTCCAAAGAATTATGTCATTAGTCTTGCAAAATTATGTCATGCAATCTCTGGTATCATTTCTCTTGCCCAGGCCACATTTTCCAATCTTACTAATCTTTCTTTGTTTCCAACCTTCATATTGCAATCACCAATATTTATCAATGCATCCTGATTACAGAAGTTGGTAAATTTCTTCATCATTGGAATTAGTGTTTGGTGTATAAATTTTAATAGTTGTATTAACTAGTCTTCCTTGGAGGCATAGGGACATCATCACTGATGGCACTGTACTTCAGAATAGTTGGGGATTTTTTTGTTGTTGTTGTTTTGACAATGAAGATGATGCCACTGTTCTTCAATTTGTCATTTCTAGCAGAGTAGATCATATGATTGTCTGATTCAAAATGTCCAACACCAGTCCATTTCAGCTTATTAATTCCTAGAATATTGACCTTCATGCATTCCATTTCATTTTTGATGACTTCCAACTTTCCTGGACTCATACTTCATACAGTCCACATTACAATCATTATTGGATGTTTACAGTTATTTCTTCTCATTTTGAGTCATGCCACATCAGCACACCAAAAACTTTACTCCATCCACATCATTAAAGTTGACTCTATTTTGGGAGGCATCTTTTCCAGTTGTATAATAAGTGTCTTCCAACCCTGGAGTTCATTTTCCAGTATTATATCAGACAATGTTTCACTGCCATTCATAAAGTTTTCACTGGACCATTTTTTTTTTCAGAAATATATGGCCGGGTCCTTCTTCCCAATCTGTCTTAGTCAGGAAGCTCTGTTGAAATCTGTCCACCCTGGGTGATCCTGCTGGCATTTGAGATATTCATGGCATAGCTTCCAGAATCACAGAAACATGCAAAGCTAAAAGGTAGATTGATCAAGTGCACAATTACAGTTATGAGAGAATACAGATTAAAAGTCTTTTCTGCTAAAACGTAATATTGAGCAGTGACCTGAAACCAAATCTAAGCAGTTTAACAACTATATATATATATACATATATATAGTTTCAATAAGGTTTTCATCTGCAATCAACCCTCAATTATCCACAAGAACAATAATGACATAGAATGTGAAATTCTTCCAGGGATATGAATCACAAATAAGGGAAGCCATTCTATTATATTCATCTTTTTATACTTGATCCAAGCTTGCCAGTTGCTCCTAAATGCTTTCTGAATATATACCCCTACATTTCATGAAGATATCAATTATGAAAACTGAAAAAATACCTACATGTTCTTATATAAGAAAAAGCCTTCCAATAATATAAAAGGTCAAATCCTCAGCATTTGTTTAAGAAAGTATGTATTTGGATATAATCATGTAGTTTTCAATTTGTTATTAATATCAAAGAGCACTGACATATATTTACCCATTATATGATTCTGACACACCAGCAATGGGCCCATTTTCACATTTGACATAAAGAAACACAAAACTCAGCAGAAGTGCAACTGCAGATGTGCACAATGAAAACTTCATTGCATTTTTACATGTCCATTTGAACTTTGAAACAAGGACACCACCTAATATCTGACCAAGAGCAGCTCCAGGAATTAAAACAGCCCCTAAAAGGAAAGAAAAGACAGACCATGAGAAAACACCCAGTATACTGAGAAATTCAGAGTAGCAATTGGAAAATATCAAAATATTTACCAATATGATCTGCACATATTACTCACTTGACTTAGGAATATATGCATATACAACTTAAGAGTTTCACAAAGTAAAAGATTAATACAATTTGTCTTTAGCAATATAAACTATCTAACTCTTAAGTTCATACTATATATTGTGAAATGTCAACAAATCAGAAAATTTTATCAAAATCAGTATAAAGTATAAATTTCAGAGTGAACTATCCATAATTGCAGACTATACTATAAACATCTCAATCTATATGCTGAGCAAATAATCCGAGAAGCTGGACTATATGAAGAAAAACGTGGTATCAGGATTGGAGGAAGAATCATTAACAACCTGAGATATGCAGACGATACAACTCTGCTTGCTGAAAGTGAGGATGACTTAAGGCACCTACTGATGAAGGTTGAAGAATACAGTCTGCAGTATGGATTACATCTCAACATAAAGAAAACAAAAATCCTCACAACTGGACCAATGAGCAGCATCACAATCAATGGAGAGAAGATTGAGGTTGTCAAGGAATTCACATTGCTTGGTTCTACAATCGATGCCAACGGAAGCAGCAGTCAGGACATTAGATGTCGTGTAGCATTGGGAAAGTCAACTGCGAAGGAACTGTTTCAAGTGCTGAGGAGCAAGGATATCTCCTTGAGGACTAAGGTGCGCCTGACACAAGCCATGATATTTCCAATCACCTTGTATGCATGTGAGAGCTGGACAATGAATAGGGAAGACCGAAGAAGAGTTGATGCTTTTGAGTTGTGGTGCTGGCGAAGAATGCTGAAAGTACCGTGGACTGCTAAAAGAACTAACAGATCTGTCCTGGAGGAAGTGCAGAATGCTCCTTGGAAGCAAGAATGGCCAGACTTCGTCTCACCTATTTTGGTCATGTTGTAAGAAGGGACCATTCCCTGGAGAAGGATGTCATGCTTGGTAGGGTGGAGCGTCGACGAAAGAGGGGGAGGCCTTCAACGAGATGGATTGATACAGTGGCTGCGATGATGGGCTCGAGTATAGCAGGGATTGTGGGGCTGGTGCGGGATCGGGCAGTGTTTCGTTCTGCTGTGCATGGGGTCGCTATGAGTCGGAAACGACTTGACGGCACTTAACAACAACAACAACAACTATAAACATCTAATGTAGTAAAGTAAAAGCATTAGCCTAAGTTAGAAAAAAAGTAAAATTTTTTACCTGCAAGCGTAGCTGCAAAGCTGGATGACAGTCCAAATTGATTTTCTATAAACTTAGGTAAAAATGTGGCAAATCCAGTAGTAACTAAGGCTTCTGAAGTAGTTGATAAAACTAAACACATAAAGACAGTATTCCTAATCAGACTCTGAAAAGAAAAAAACAGTTCACCAAGTGAATAACTATGTTTATACTGCAAGCTGCACCATTAGAATGGCAACATTATACAGTCTGTAAAATCTCAGCATTCCTTCCTGCACAAAAAATTAACAAATGATTATTAATAAATTTATATGGCAATGGTGAGAAAACTATATGTGAAGCACTTAAAGAATTTACACATTATTCCTCAGTAGGGTGACTATCTTCATGGTATGCATGACACAAGGAAAGAGGGAAAGTTTTACTTTAAATAACCTGGTGGTGTAGTGTCTAAGGCATTTGACTGCTAACCAGAAGGCTGGCAGTTCAAACCCATCACTACTCCTCGGAAAGAAGTTTGGGCAATCTACTTCTGTAGAGATACCTCCTCAGAAACCAAAGGAGGGGTCACTATGAGTTGAAACTACTCAATGGCAGTGAGCTTGAGCTTTTCTCCAGTCTTATTATAAATATCCATACTATATATCTATTTTGTATTTGATTATTTTGGTTGTTGCTATTTGAATTCCTATCTCCAGTGAATGAAGAACTTGATTGTGAACACAGATGAAAATAATTTCTAAGTAATTAACTCAGTAGTTAAAGACTATAGGTAGGTACAGAGAAACCTGGGAGAGCCAGAATTTGACCCTGTTTTTCTGGGTCTTGCAAATTTTTCACCTTAGATGCGGTGCAGTTACATTTTACTATCACTCTCAATTTAGAGAGTTTCCTTCTCTGACAGGTTTCTATCTTACATATGTTCCTGCCTTTGCAAGTTTTACTGTATAGGGTTAAGTAAATTTAAGTAAATGTCTATATTAATGGATATCTCAGAACCTTATTAACCTATCAGAGAGGAGTATAACAATGAATCCTGCCCTAGTCGCACAGAGATTAAGTGCTCAATTGCCAAGTGAATGGTCAGCAGTTTGAACCCACCAGCCACTTTTCAGGAGAAAGATATGGTAATTTGCTTCTATAAAGATTTACAGCCTATGGGATAGTTCACCTCTGTCCTATTTGGTCACTATGATTAGAGTTGACCCAATAGCAACAGGTTTGGATTTTTTGGTAACCATAAAATAAAAACCCAAATTACAATTCTGCAATATCTAAAAGAAAAAAATCACAAAATATAAATATAAATATAATACACACACACACACACACACACACATTCAGATACAGACCCACACATGGAAGTCACAAATGGGCAAAATAATAGATTTAGAAGTCAGAGCCAAGAATAACAGGAATAACATGACAAAAGGAGAAAAAGTACCTGAAGGAAAAGATGCAATATATTTTAAAATAAAATAATAATAGTGGAAAATATTTAAATCTTCAGATTGCAAAGGATTGTGAATTCCCAGAAAAGATCAATGAAAAGAAAAAGACATATACATAGATGTTATCTAGTGAATTTCCTTAAATCAAAAATAAAGAAAATTTACAAGCTTCCAAAAAGAAAGAATAAGAAAGAATCATACTGATACAGAACTTCTAAAATGCAACACAATTAACTAGAAAAGAACAAAACTACATCTTCAGATTACTAGGTTAAAGAAGTATGAACCACAAATATTCATCCAGTCCAATATATCACTCAGACATTCAGGGATGCTTAGATGGTATCTTATTTGAGAAAAAATAGCAGTAAAATAATGTATTTTTAGATATTTGAATCAGAATGGCTATCTCAGACTATAAAGATAAAAAAGTAGTGATATAAATCAGAATTAATAACATCAATTAAATAGAAATGCATGAAGTATAACAACACTAATATAAGAAAAAAATAATACGACAAAAAATATTGAATAATTTCATCAAAACACAAATGTGTGTGTTTATGGGAGGGTTGGAACATTTTGAGGCTTTGATTTGAGAAGGCAAAAGAATAATGAAAAGTAATTTCAAATACTGATAAGCTAAATTAATCAACTCTAAAGTCCATTACGGACATGATGTTTATGGTGTTAAACAGAAAACTGCTTTCCTGCTGAGAGTACAATAAAATGGCCTGTAACACATTTATTTCTTTAAATTCAAATCAATTTATCACTCAACACCACCTCTTCCATATTGGTTTAGCATTTTCAAAGACATTGCAAAAAAGGGCAAGGAGGCCACATGTTCTGACCTCCTCTAATCCCACAAGAGCAAGACAGAATCACCATCAATAGCCCAAGGCCTACTCCTGCAAGTCCAGACTTGCTGCCTCCCTCCAGCCTTTTCTCCAACCATTCCTCCCAGAGCACCCACCACCTCTCTCCTGAGTTCGATAATTCATTGCAGTGGCCACACAGAGCTCACAGATTATGGGGTTTATTAGGGAGGCACCACAGGCTACAATTCAACTTCAGGAAAAATGCTCAGTCTCTCTCCCAGCCCACTGTCCCTCAGCTAACAGTCTCTCACAGTCTCTTTCCCAGCAGTGCTGTTCCCTCAGTGTCTCACTCAGTAATGCGTGTCTCTTGTGTCTCTTTCACAGCAACACGTGTCTCAGGGGCACGTGTCTCTTTCAGCAGCGTTTCTTCCTCAACCAGCAGTCAGAGAGAGTTCTGCCTCTAGGAGGCCTCCTTTTGAACTTGGCTGAGTGGCCAAACCAACCAATCATAACAACAGAATTCTAAGCACCTGAGAATGAGCCTCCCATAACATTGCGTTGTGCCACACTCAACAAAAATAACCCAGGTGGATAACATTTACAATCAGGAGCACCTCAGTTGCTCATTTCACCACTGAGTTTACAATGACTTATGGGTAGAAAAGCCATACTAAGTAATTTACTACACTGCAGACATATTTATAATTTGATGATAATTGTTCAAGCCATTACATAAGGGAAATGTCATAGAAAAATGGAGCACAGTATTAGTGAAGAGCAACTAAACATTAATATCGCCAATAATATAACTCATGATCTTTCAAACATCCTCCTCTGAAATAATTTTCATTTATTCAAAGTAGAATAAAATAAATTTTGAAAGGTTGTTTATAAGAAATAGAACTGTAGAAAATAAGCAAACATGAATGCATTATGGAAAGATTTACATGTATGTGTATTTCTGAAGCATTTTATTTTACCTTTAAAGCAGCTGGAAAATCTTTAAAGCTTTTTCCAAAATTCTCATCCGTGTCTTGTACAGAACTACTTTTATCCTGATGAGCCTGGGAAATTTTTGCAGCTTGAATTTTTGCTGTACCTAAAATATAGCAATTGTACTTGGTATCACATTTCACTTTTAATTTTAAAAAGTTTACAAATGATACAGTTTCTTCCTACAAGTATATAAATTCCATAAAATAGAGGCCAGCTCCTCACATTTTGAACAAAATTGTACAAATACATACGTCTCTTATCTGGCATTCCTAAGAGCTAGTATTCATTTCCACTAGCTAAGAGGAGTTACAACTAGTCCAAACATTGAAATGAGAAAATTTTGCTTCAACCACATATGATTTCTTTGCATTTAAAACCTCTTTGCTTGGCAAAGAAAGTATTTACCATCTAGCACATTTTTCCTTTGAGTTTTATAATTTTACTAGCAATAAGTCTGAGAAAACAGTCATGATGGATAATTGTAAGATGTAATGGCCCACAATACAAAGGAATGAATGAGTCCACCTACTTCTACTCTGCCATCCATCTCTTCTTTTGCCCATTTTCAAAGCTAATCATCCACCCTGTTGCAATAACAATGGAAATAATTAAATACCTTCACCCCAGAGAAGATACTTGTACACTTACAGATTTGACTATATATCTTTATAGAAACAAGATCTGAGAGAGATAAATGAATCTTATCAACTACTAATATTTTCTTTAGGTACAGATGGAATAGTAGTAATATATGGTATAAAAAAATTGGCCTATGGAGCATGACTTTGGTGATAATTGAAAATGAAAATTGGTGGCATTTTCTACAACAAAAAACATGAACAATTTAAAGAATAAATGATCTTAAAATTAGTGGCTGACTACAAAGTTATAGTTTAAGAGATACTGTATCCATTAAATGGGGAAGAGAATGTTTGTTTAATAAATGGTGCTGGCAAAACTGGAGATCTATTTGCAGAAAAATGAAACAAGATCTATACCTCACACCACACACAAAAAC
>NW_006921678.1:2788258-2790045 GCF_000298275.1 Orycteropus afer afer
TATGTGAACTGCTGTATGAAAAGTGAATTTACTCTGTAAATCTTCACCCAAATCAAAATAAAATTAAAGAAAAAAAGAGATACTGTATCAAAGGACAAATATTATATTAGTTCATTATTGTAAAAGGTTAAGAAAAAAAATTAAAAAAAAAAAATGCCGTTATCTTCTACACAATGACACACAGTTTCAGATAAGAATATAAGAAACGGGACTTCTGGAAAGATGGAGGAATAGGTAGACAAGTGACACAGACCTTATTCAACAAAGACAAGAAAAACCAATTGACAGAGATACAGAAGATAATCCTGGAACCCCAAGCTTTGAAAGGAACTATACAGAAGTGGATTAGGTACAAACTAGTGGAAAAACCTGAACAAAAACAGTGAGGACAGAGATGGTCAGAGCTGCAAATTGTTAGCTACTCTAACGAGACCAAAAGCCTGAATACTTCCAAGTGGTGTTGGGACCTGAGAATTGACCCAGTCACCAAAGGCTGCAGGGACAACTGCTCTGGTGGCCTATGACTAGAAGGGAAACAGCAAGGAGGGAGACAACCTGAGCTGTGGACTTTTTGCTCTCTGGAGGGTGCAGCCATTTTCATTGTTTACACATGGCAGCCATTTGGGATATTTAGGGTGACCAGGGTGCAGACATTTTGAATGTGAACAAGTGGTGGCCATTTTGGATATTTAAAGTGACCAAGGGTGCAATCATTTTGAAGGTATACAGGCGGTGGCCATTTCAGATATTTAAAGTGACTGAGGGCACAGCCACATTTTCATTTGGATTCCAGGGACCTAAGAACCGACACTGTTTGCCAGGGTCAGCAAGGATATATGAGAAGCTGACAAAGGGAAGGAGATAGGTGGTGAGTGTGTAAGTGCTGTCAACTAGTGAATAGAGGAGCACAGCACAGTATCCTGCCTGTATAGATAACATACAGACAAAAAAAAAAAAAGAAAGAAAATGAAAGTATTGGGCAAGTAACTCCAAGATATAATCACCAAGTAAATATAAACACAAAAAATCACAGTGCCTTGGAGACAACAGAGCATCACAGTCCACACAAAGAAGCAAGATAAAGCAAGAGAAACAAGGGAGCAGGATACAGACCCAAAACACATCCCTGAGGAAGATGCAGCATTGGAACTCCCTGATAAGAAATTCAAAAGAATTATATTTAGATACCTTCAAAGGAGTGAGAGACAGACCAAGGAAAACACAGACAAACCCCTAGAAGAAATTCAGAAGAAAATACAAGAAAAAATGACAAAATAAATGAAAAATTAGAAATGATTCTAAATCTACAGATCGAAATCCAGAAGATTAATACAAAATTGTCAGAAACAGATAACACAATGGAAGGGCAAAGGAGTAGAAACTGATGCAATGGAAGACAGCATCAATGAGATTGAAGACAAATACCTGAATACTTCTTTGGAAAAGGATCAATCAGAAAAAAAGATCAAAACAAAATGAAGAAAGCCTAAGCTTCATGGGGATACCATCAAAAGGAATAACCTACGTGTCACTGGAATTACAGAACAGGAAGAGAAAAATGAAACCACTGAGAAAATTGCCCAAGATTTGTTGGAGAAAAACTTCCCTAATATGATGAAAGATGAAAACATATCCATTCAGGAAGTCCAACAAACCCCAAAAGATAGGATAGACCCCAAAAGAAAAACACCAAGACATATCATCAGCAAACTCACCAAAACCAAAGACAAAGAAAGAATCATGAGAGCAGCATGGGAAAAACAAAAAGTTACCTACAAGGGGCAACC
>NW_006921678.1:2790198-2799221 GCF_000298275.1 Orycteropus afer afer
TACCCAGCAAAATTGTCCCTCAAATATGATGGTGAAATTAGGACATTTCCAGATAAGCTGAAATTAAGGGAATTTGTTAAAACCAGACCAACCTTACAAGAAATGCTAAAGGAAGTCCTATGGCCAGAGAAGTAACAACAGCCAACAACAACTGACCATTAACACACATGATGATATAACCCAGAAACCAACCCAGCTATGGAAGTATTCAGTAAATAAGCCTACAAGATTGTAAACAGAGAACCAGAGACACCAACTGACAAATGAGGACAACTACAAACCAAAAAGAGGGAAAAAAAAATTGTGTTGTTACATAACTTCTAGATGGTAGGGAAATCAAGACAACTACAAGATAGAACAGACTGTTCTGAACTTGGAAAGAAAACTATAAATCACAGGGTAACCTCAAAGAATAATGATAAACCTTGACATCAAAATAAAAAAGAGGACCAGCAGAAATATTCAGCAAATACTAAAACAATAGCAATGAAGGAAGGGATAACATGATTCATAAACAAAACAAGCTCAGCATAGATAATCATATGGAACAAAGAAATTGACATAATGAAAAAGCACATGACAAAAATGACAGCAACAAATTCATATTTACTGATAATTACATATCTTGCAAGGGACTTATCTCTAAGATTTATAGAAAATTCTAATGCCTCAACACCAAAGGAATTAACAATCCAATTGAGAAATAGGCAGAAGACATGAATAGCTACTTTACCAAGGAGAATATTCAGGTGGCCAGCTAATACATGAAAAGATGCTCACAATCATTGGCCATCAGAGAGCTGTAAATCAAAACAACATGAGATATACCATCTCACCCCATCACTGAGGGCAAGGTTCAATGAGACAGAAAATAACAAATGTTTTGGGGATGTGGAGAGATTGGGACTCTCATACACTGCTGGTGTGACTGTGAAGTGACACAATGACTGTGGAAAGGAATATGGTGATTCCTTAGAAAGTTGGAATTAGAGATACTATTTGACCAGCAATCCCATTACTAGGTATATATTCTGGAGAGGTGAGAGCCAGGATAGGAATAGATACATGCACACTCATGTTCATCCCAACACTATATACAATTGCAAAAAGATGGAAACAACCTACGTGCCCATCAGTGGAAGACTGGATGACAAAACTATGGTACATACACATACTAGAAGGCTATGCAGTACTAAAGGATAATGTAGAGTCTGCAAAACACCGCATAATATGGATGAACTTGGAGGACATTATGCTAAGTGAAATAAGTCAATCACAGAACAACAAATGCAGTACTAGTTCATCCTTGTGGAGGGTCAAGAAAAGGTTTATATGTGGAGGGAAACTTTCTTTGTTGGTTGCCAGGGGTGGGAGCGGAGGGAAGGTAACATGGCCAAAAAAAAAAAAAAATTGCATTGACCCATGTCACTTTAGTTTGTGTATTTCACTGTACATAAATTATATTTCAATATTTTAAAGAAATGCATTAAAAAAAAGAAACAGGACTTCTGATAAGATGGAGGAATAGGTAGACAAGCAATACAGACCCTATTCAACCAAGAAAAGAAAAACCAGTTAACCAAGATACAGAAGATAATCCTGGAGCCGTGAGCTTTGAAAGGAACTATACAGAAATGGATTAGACACCAACTAGTGGAAAAACCTGAACAAAAACAGTGAGGACAGAGATGGTCGGAGCTGTGGACTGTCAGCTACTCTGATGGGACAAACAACCTGAATATTTACAAGTGGTGTTGGGACCTGAGAATTGACCTAATGATCAGCCCTGGTCACCAACGGCTGCAGGGATGACTGCGCTGGTGGCCTATGACTAGGGAGGGAAATAGCAAGGAGGGAGACAAACTGAGCTGTTGACTTTCTGCTGTCTGGAGGGCGCAGCCATTTTGAATGTATAAGCGGAAGCCATTTTGGATATTTAAAGTGACTGGGTTCAGCCATTTTGAATCTTTAAAAGTCACAACCATTTTGGATTTTAAGGTGACAGCATTCTCATTCAGATTCCAGTGACCTAAAACTAGGCTTTATTTGCCAAGGTTGGCAGGGACATACAAGAGGCTGACAACAGGAAAGAAGAAAAGTAATGAGTGTATAAGTGCTGTCAACTAGTGAATAGAGGAGCACAGCACAGTACCTTGCTTGTGTAGATAACATACAAACAAAACAAAGACAACGCACATTGTGGGCAAGTAACTCCAACATACAATCACCAATTAAATATAAACACAAAAACATCACAATGCCTTGGAGACAACAGAGCATCACAGTCTGCACAAAGGAGCAAGATAAAGCAGGAGAAACAAGGGACCAGGATACAGTCCCAAAACACTTCCTTGAGGAAGATGCAGCATTGAAACTCCCTGATAAGGAATTCAAAAGAATTATATTTAGGTATTTTCAAAGGATTGAGAGACAGACCAAGGACAACACAGAGAAAACCATAGAAGAATTTCAGAAGAAAATACAAGAACAAAATGACAAAATAAATGAAAAATTAGAAATGATTCTAGATCTACAGATAGAAATCCAGAAGATTAATATGAAATTGTCAGAAATAGATAACACAATGGAAGGAGCAAGGAGTAGAATTGATGCAATGGGAGACATAATTAATGAGATTGAAGAAGTATACCTGAATATTTCTTTGGAATGGGATCAATCAGAAAAAAGATGAAAACAAAATGAAGAAAACCTAAGGTTCATGTGTGATACCATCAAAAGGAATAAGCTACATGTCACTGGAATTCCAGAACATGAAGAGAAAATTGAAACCACTGAAAAAATTGTCCAAGATTTATTGGAGAACTTCCCTGATATGATGAAACATGAGAATATATCCATTCAAGAAGTCCAACAAACCCCAAACAGGATAGACACCAAAAGAAAATCACCAAGACATATCATTATCAAACTCACCAAACCAGAGACAAAGAAAGACTCATGAGAGCAGCATGGGAAAAATGAAGTTACCTACAAGGGGCAACCATTAAGACTAAGCTCAGATTTCTCGACAGAAACCATGCAGGCAAGAAGACAGTGGGATGGTATATATAAAACCCTGAAAGAGAAAAATTTCCAACCAAAAATTATGTACCCAGCAAAATTGTCCCTCAAATACGATGTGAAATTAGGGCATTTCCAGATAACCAGAAATTAAGGGAATTTGTCAAAACCAGACCAACCTTACAAGAGATGCTAAAGGGAGTCCTTTGGATAGACAACAGCCAACAACAACTGACCACTAACACACATGATGATATAACCCAGAAACCTACCCAGCTGTGGATGTATCCAAAGTAAATAAGCCTATAAGATTGTAAACAGAGAACCAGAGACACCAGCTAACAAATGAGGACAACTACAAACCAAAAAGAGGGGAAAAACTATGTTAATTACAGAACTTCTAGATGGTAGAGAACTCAAGACAACTACAAGATAGAACAGACTGTTCTACACTTGGGAAGAAAACTATAAATCACAGGGTAACCTCAAAGAAAAATGATAAACATTCACATCAAAATAAAAAAGAGGAGCAGCAGAAATATTTTGCAAATATTAAAACAATAGCAATAAAGGAAGTGATAACACGATCATAAACAAAACGAGCTCAGCTCAAAAAATTACATGGAACAAAAAAATAAACACCAAGAAAAAGGACAGTAACAAATTCATATTTGCCGATAATTACATATCTGCCAAGGGACTTATCTCTAAGATTTATAGAAAATTCCAATTCCTCAACACCAAGGGAATTAACAATCCAATTGAGAAATGGGCAGAAGACATGAATAGCTACTTCACCAAAGAGGATATTCAGGTGGCCAGCTAATACATGAAGAGAAGATCACAATCATTGGCCATCAGAGAAATACAAGTCAAAGCAACAATGAGATACTGTCTCACCCCAGCACTGATGGCAAGGTTCAACGAGACAGAAAATAACAAATGCTGGCAGGGATGTGGAGAGATTGAAACTCTCATACACTGCTGGTGGGACTGTGAAAGTGACACAACCACTGTGGAAAGTAATACAGCAATTCTTTAGAAAGCTGGAACTGGAAATACTGCTTGACTCAGCAATCCCATTACAAGGTATAGATCCTAGAGAGGTGAGAGCCAGGACAGGAACAGATACATACAAGCTCATGTTCATTGCAGCACTATTTACAATAGCAAAAGGATGGAAACAACCTACATGCCCATCAATGCAGGAGTGGATGACAAAACTATGGTACATACACATAATGGAATGCTCTGCAGCACGAAAGAATAATGTAGAGTCTGCAAAACACTGCATAATATGGATGAACTTGGAGGACATTATGCTGAGTGAAATAAGTCAGTCTCAGAAGGACAAATATAGTGTTAGTTCATTGTTGTGGAGGGTCAAGGAAAGATTTATATATGGAGGGAAACTTTTATTTGTTGGTCGCCAGGGGTGGGAGGGGAGGGGAGGGAATACTGTAAAAAAAAAAAAAAAAACACATTGACCCATGTCACTTTAGTTTTGTATATTTCACCGGACATAAATTATATTTCAATAAAATGCATTAAAAATCATCATTTAAAAATGCAAATTACTTATTATATAGATTTTCCTTCATTATCTGGTAGTAATGATTATTAAAAAGAAACTTTAAATGTCAAAGAAAAAAAGAATATAAGAAACTAATTTAGTAAATACCTAGTAAAGAGTTGCATATGCACTAAGTTCTTTTGATTATTAATTGGAAATAAAAGTCTTGAATATTAAGACTACTATACAATTTAAAAAAATACTGATATTCAAAAGCTTACATATATAGTCATAAAATTGAGAGTCTATACAACGAATGAGTTGAATTTTCTTGAGATCTTCTTCATTATAGCAAAAGTAACATCTAAACTAGAATTAGAATACAACTTTCTGAAGCCATATTTACCTGGTAAATGTTTTGGGAAGCAAGAAAAAGGTATTATCAAACACCAAGCAAAGAGCCAAGTCAAAAGAAATCCTATCCACCAAGCTCCCAGCCATCTTGGATCATCCTCAGTGATATTAATACTGTAGAGATAGGAAAAAAATGAGAAAAGTAAACTCTACTTTCTTAATTCAAATTCAGTTATAATAATTTTATATTTACAGTGCAAGTGCATATAGTGGAATATTATTATAATATCCAAAATTTCAATCAGAGCTATTGTGATGAATGAGACAGGTGGCAGGAATAAATGAAAGTTGTTAAGAATTAAAGGTTTACAAAGTATTTCAAAAACAGCAAATATAACATAAAAGCTTAAATTATTTGATAGTAAATATATATACATTGAGTATTTAAAAACATACATAGGATTCCTTAACATTTTTATCTAATTTTGGCTAAGTATTTCATTTTTGCTCTATCTCATCAATAAATCATTGATCTATGTTCAAAGTTCATACATTTTGCTTTACTATAGTATACTTTTAAATGTAAAATTCTTCTTAAAGCAATACATTAAGATTTCTTAATACCTTTGTATTGATAAGCTCTTTTTAAAAACACTTCACAAATTCCCCCAGTGAAATTAAAATGTCTGTTCTTAAAAACCTTGCTCTCTGTGCTTCAAAGTCTTCCTCTGCATATTTTTTCATATAGTGTCTGCATGCTAAAGATCATCATGAATCAATCCCAAAAATGTGGATATTGATCTGTGCTTCCTCATGAGCAAGCACCCATGTAGCACTCTTTCTGACCCTAGCCACCTGAAGCTGGGACAGACCCCACAAGTTAAAAGGACTTCAGGGTGTCAAATAGGCAGATGCCAGCAGCATGTTTGGGGAGTCCACATGACATTCCAACCTTCTGGCTTATGGCCACAAATTCTGGGCTGATTTCCTACTACCCCTTCAAAATGCCAGCAAGCAGCAAGTGTGGGAGGCAATATGATACTCTTACTTTCTGACCTGATGTCTCTTACTACCTTTTTGGTTCAATATTTTGCTGGAACAACTCACAGTATACATGGAAATTATACCATACTTATAACTACAGATTTATTATAGCCAAAAATGATATGGAAGAAAAGACACATAGGGCAAGGTCTGGGATGTTTTCCAGTGTGGAGCTTCCATGTCCCAAGGAACATGCTACCCTCCTGAGAGTAGATACTCTTATCAACCAGGATGCTCTATGAGACTTCATGTTGAGGGTTTTTATTGGCCAGTCCTCCATGATAGGCTAAATCATGCTTCCTGAGGCTGGTTGATATCAGTCTCCCAGGTGAGTCTTTGCTAGTGTGGCCAGCTCCCACTTGCTAGCACAAATCCTCAGGTGTGGCCTGGGATCTAAGGCCAAAGCATTGTAATTATGCCAAAGGGTTATTTCTCTGGAGAAAAGGACAAAGTTCAACTTACTTACGGTAAAATAGGACCTTTACCTCACAGTCTCCAAAACATTAATCTAGGATTAACAGTTCAGTGAACAAATAACCAAACCATAACCACACGTTCTTATTCATTGCAAAAATCATGCAAATGACTGAAAAGTTACCATTCATAGTGGTAAAATGAGAAAATATGACCTTACCAAAGGTTACTAGTATCTCTACTCAGAGAAAGGAGGAGGTACCTCAGTGGTTAAGAGGAGGACTTTGAAGTCAAAAAGACCTACTTTGATTCACATCCCAGGGACTTACCACCTGTGCATATTATCTACCACAAAAGATGACTGAAAGGATTAAGTAAGATAATGAATGTAAAATAAAATAACAAACAGTTATGCATTGTTGTTTGACACATTATATGGAATCAATAAATTGTACCTATTATTATTACTCATAGTTGCAGCTGTTCTAGCCAAATAATTACTATCTTTGTGACACTCACCAGAACTACTATAGAATTTGTTAAGAATCATAAACCCTGGAGACTCTTCAAGCTATCTTCCAAAAGATAAATCTACTGAGTACATAACTAACTTTAATCAAATTCTCATTTTTGAACAATACATGAGGTCCTGATGTGTTATGAAAAATTTCACCAGAGAATTCTATTAAGCATTCTTGTTTATGAATAAATTCATTACACTAAAAGTTGGCTGTGACATTAATTTACCAGCCACTCCTCAGAAGGAAGGTTGGGCTATCTACTTCTGTAGTGATACCACCTTGGAAACCCAAGGAGTGGTCACTATGGGTCAGGTCTGACTCGACAGCACATAATGACAACAACATAGCCAAAGGAGCTCTGGTGACATACTGCCTAAGGCATTTGGCTGCTTACTAGAAGGCTGGCAGTTCAAACCCAGCAGCCACTCTGCAGAAGGAAGACTGGGCAATCTACTTCTGTAAAGATTTACCACCTCAGAAACCCAAAGGAGGTAGCTATGAGTTGGAGTCGATTCAATGGCAGTGAGGTTTTTTGTTTTTGTTTTTGTTTTTGTTTTTATAGCCAAAATAGGACTGTGTATAAAAATTGTGTGTATTTAGTTCTATTTCTTGAAATATCTCTCATGCTATATTCAGGAAATACTAGAAAACTGTAAAATATATGATGTTAGCTTATTAAAACAAAAATAAGTTTAAATCAAAGAAAAGTAGATATTTCCTTGCCTTTGTCCATTAGCAGCATCAATATACATAGTTAGCAGTTGTCCTCCCAAAACATAACCAATGGCAGGGCCTAAGATTGACATAGAAAACCCGATTCCTAGAACAAAGAAATTGAATATGGTCACATATGAAAATCTGCTTTGAATGTGTAACAATAGAAAAGAAGGAAAAATAAGTTAGTTGTCAGAAAATGTGAATGATTAAATTTACATCAAAATGATAATGAACAGAGGTGGGCTGGCAAATGGGACCACACTACAAATGTATATAGGTGTGGCAGAGCTTATTTCTACATATGTATTTGTATGTGCTGCAAATATATCTGTAGTGCCTATAGGGGGCAAAGTTATGAAAACTTCTTAGTTATACCCAAACACCTTGAGGGAATGAGTTGCTGGGAATGGAAGATCAGGACCACAGTCTCAGGGGACACTAAGGTCAATTGGTATAACATAGTCCACAAAAACAATTTTTTATGTAATAATTTAGTAACCAGTGACTGGGGTCTTAAAAGCTTGTGAGTACTCATCTAAGGTGAAACTATTGGTCTCTTCTCATTGACAGCAAAGAATAAAGAAAATCAAAGAGGCAAAGAAATAGTCCAAAGGACTAATGGACCACATGAACACCAGCCTCTATGTTCCTAAAACCACAACCAGATAGTGACTGGCTACCACAGTTGACTGCTCTGAAAGGAATTACAATAGGAGGCACCAGATAGAGTGGGAGAAAAATGTGAAACAAAATTCTGAATCATAGAAAAGACTAGGCCTACCTCTGATAAAAGACTGGTGGCAACCCCAAGACGATGGCCCTTAGATACCCTTCAAATTGGGCTCAACTTTCAGTCAAATGATAGACAGGGCCATAAGCTGACCCATAATATCAATGATGTATGCATTCATTCGAACAATCAACCATATGACATCAAAAGGGCAACATTTGTGTATTTTACAGTATAGCTATAAAAGATATATCAATAGAAAAAGCATATAATTTACAATTAACTAAGTATGCGTATTTAAAAGATAAACAATGTGTTGGAATCAACTCAATAGCGACTAATAACAGCAAACTTAGTATATATTAAAAATCCAAAAGTTAAACCGGTTGCAGTCAACTCAATTCTGTTGGATTGCAACCTCATGTGATGCAGAGTGGAACTGCACTTCATAGGATTTTCATGGCTGTGATCTTTTAGAAGCAGATCATCAGCCCTTTCTTCCCAGGCACTTTTGGGTAAGTTTGAATCACCAACTTCTCGGTTAATTTAATAGCCATATGTTTGACAACACCAAATTTTTGACCATGGGAGCTCTGGTAGTATAGTGCCTAAGGCACTTGACTGCTAACCAGAAGGCTGGAGGTTCAAACCCATCAGCCACTCCTTGGAAGGAAGATGGGGCAATCTACTTCCATAGTGATACTGCCTC
>NW_006921678.1:2799321-2802082 GCF_000298275.1 Orycteropus afer afer
GGTTCAAACCCATCAGCCACTCCTTGGAAGGAAGATGGGGCAATCTACTTCCATAGTGATACTGCCTCAGAAACCCAAGGAGGGGTCGCTATGAGTCGAGTCCAACTCGATAGCACATAACAACAACAACAACATGCTTGACCATACTTCTGTAGTGATACTACCTAGAAACCCAAGGAGGGGTCACTATGAGTAGGGTCCGACTCAACAGCACATACCAAGAACAATAACAGGGACACCTACTATGTATAAGGAAACTTAAAAATAAAATATAATTTAATTTTTTAAACATTGAGAATTTGTCAGAATAAGAAACTGTTAAAGACATACAAGCATAGTAAGTTTGATAAAAAGATAATTCTAGACATATAAAATACAATGATCAAAACTGAAGTAAAAGTTACTTACAGCAGATTACTCACAGCTGAAGTAAGAATTACTAAATTGGAAGATATATGACCAGTAAATATTTAGGAAGAGGCACAGGGGGGTAAAAAAACAAGGATAGAAAAAAACATAGTACCTATACTTATACCTGCTACTGTTAAGTCATTTCCAATTCATAGCAACCCTACAGGACAGAGTAGAACTGTCCCATAGGGTTGCCAATGCTGCAACTCTTTATGGAAGAAGACTCTCACACTGTTCTGTGGAGCATCTAGTGGGTTTGAACCACTGGCCTTTCAGTTAGCAGTTGAATGTTTACCACTGTACCACCAGAGCTTCAAAAATCATGAGATATAGATAGATAGATAGATAGAAAGAAAGATAGATAGATAGATAGGGATAGATCTATCAGACTGTAGATCTATCTAGCTGGAAGTGACTAGATGGCAGGGCGTTTGGTTTTGGTATCTATCACACACACACACACACACACACACACAAACACACATATACAAAAACCAAACCAAACACACTGCCCTCGAGTCAGACCCAACTGATAACGAACCCTCTTTGAGTTTCCAAGGCGGTATCACTATGGAAGTAGATTGACCAACCTTCCTTCCAAGGAGTGGCTGGTAGGTTTGAACTGAGCCTCTGGTAAGCAGTCAAATGCCTTAGGCACTATGCCACCACAGCTCACCATATAACTAAAAAACCAAGCCCACTGCCACTGAGTTGACTCTGCTTCAAAACAACGCCCATAGAGTTTCCAAGGCTATAAATCTTTACACAAGCAGACTGCCTCATTTTTCTCCCATACAGTGGTTAATAGGATTGAACTACCAACCTTTTGGTTGGCAGCCCAATGCCTTGACCACAGTGACAACAGAGCTTGTATATAACTTTTATTTTAAAATTATATAGCACATACATAAGTGAAGTTTCAAAGGAAATGAGATAATAGGACAGAAGTTATATTTGAATATAAAAATTACAGAAGAGAATTTTCCAAAAGCAATTAAACATAATTAGCAACATATTCAAAATGTCATTGAAATCCAAACGAGGCTAAATAAAAAGAAATTTACATTTAAGCACATTATAGTACAACTGCTGTAAATTAACCACAAAGAGAAAATAATCTTAGAAACATCTGGGGTTGGGAGCATGGTGTATGTATGCATATATATTAACCTCAAAAATATGAATGACAATTGACAGGTTAACAAAAACTAAGGAAATGAGAAGACAACAGAACAATATTTTTAAAGAAATATTTTGAAAGAAAAACAATGGTCAACTGGCGATGCGTTTCCAGAGAAAACAACATCAAAGAAGGGGTGAAAAAATAATTTTTGGATAAACAAAAAGTAAGATAATTCATCACAAGCAGACTGCTCCACAAAATTATCTCAAGACTGTCCTTCAGCATGTGGCTGCCATTTTGGATATTTAAAGTGACAAAGGGCACAGCCTCTTTGAATCTTTACAAGTGGCGGCCATTTTAGATATTTAAAGTGACCGAGGGCACAGCCATTATGAATGTTTATAAGCGGCCGCCATTTTGGATATTTAAAGTAACCAAGAGCGCAGCCATTTTGAATCTTTACAAGCGGTGGCCATTTTGAATATTTAAAGTGACCAAGGGTGCAGCCATTTTGAAACTTTACAAGTGGCAACCATTTTGGATTTTAAAGTGATAGCACTCTCATTTGAATTCCAGGGACCTAAGAACAGGCCCCGTTTGCCAGGGTTGGCAAGGACATAGGAGAAGCAGACAACAGGAAAGGAGACAGTTGGTGAGTATATAAGTGCTGTAAATTAATGAATAGAGGAGCACAGTATCCTGCCTATATACATAACATACAAACAAAAAAAAAGAAAAGGAAAATTGTGAGAAAGGCACTCCAACAAAAAGTCACCAATGAAATATAAACACAAAAAGTCACAATGCCTCAGAGACAACACAGCATCAGAGTCCACACAAAGAAGCAAGATAAAGCAGGAGAAACAAGGGACCAGGATACAGACCCAAAACACCTGAGGAGAGGCAGCACTGGAACTCCCTGATAAGGAATTCAAAACAATTATATTTAGGTATTTTCAAAGGATTGAGAGACAGACCAAGGACAACACAGAGAAACATCTAGAAGAATTTCAGAAGAATATACAAGAACAAAATGACAAAATAAATGAAAAATTAGAAATGACTCAAAATCTACACAGAGAAATCCAGATGATTAATACTAAATTGTCAGAAATAGATAACACATTGAAAGGGCAAAGGAGTAGAATGGATGCAATGGAAGACAGAATTAATGAGATTGAAGACAAATACCTGAATACTTTTTGGAAAGGGATCAATCAGAAAAAA
>NW_006921678.1:2805802-2807266 GCF_000298275.1 Orycteropus afer afer
AATAAAAAAAAAAAAAAATGGGCAGAAGACACAAATTGACACTTCACCAAGGCAGATATTCAAGCGGCCAACAAACATGTGAAGAAATGCTCACGATCATTAGCTATTACAGAGATTCAAATCAAAACAAAAATGAGATACCATCTTGCTCCAGCACTAGTAGCAAAGTTCAACAAGACAGAAAATAACAAATTCTGGCAAGGATGTGGATAGATTGGGACTCTCATACACTTCTGGTGGGACTGTAAAATGGTAGAACCACTGTGGAAAGCAGTATGGTGATTCCTTCAAAAGTTGGAGGTAGGAATACTATTTGACCCAGCTATTCCATTACTAGGTATGTATCCTAAAGAAGTGAGAGCCATGACAAGAACAGCATATGCTCACCCATGTTCATTGCTGTACTATTTAGAATAGCCAAAAGATGAAAACAACCTAGGTGTCCATCAATTGAGGAATGGATAACCAAACTATGCTACATACACACAATGGAATACTATGCAACACTAAAGAATAATATAGAATCTGCAAAACACCGCATAATGTGGATGAACTTGGAGGACATTAAGCTGAGTGAAATAAGTCAATCACAAAAGGACAAAAAATATATTATTCCATTATTGTAAAAGTCAAGGAAATGTTTATCTATGGAAGGAAATTTTCTTTGTTGGTTACCAGGGGTGGGAGGGGGAAGGGAGGGAACACTGTTAGATAGATAAAGATAAGTATTGATTTGGGTGAAGAGAAGGGCAATGTACCAAATGTGAGTGATCAATATGGTAGCATTGAGGAAGAGAAAGACATAGAGTGGTATGTGGGAGGTACAGACAACAAAGATGAACCCTTTTGCACATATAATACTGCCTTGTCAGTGAAGGCAAACATCGTTATATGCATTGATAGATGGGTGGACAGGCTGAACTATTAGGTATGTCTATGAAGCAGGGAGTATACCCAAGAATATGTATAGGGTTGGCAGAAAATGGTCCTATAAGTTTATGTGTATGATCTGAATTCCCAGGTGTATAGTGGAGCTGACAAGGGGCAAGGTTGTAGTCACTGCTTGGTCACAATCAGCTACCCAGAGGGACCGACTAGTTGAAAATGTGGGCTTGGGACCATAGTCACAAAGGACATCAAGCTCAATTGGCATAACATACTATACAAAACATTGTTCCACCCCTTACTTTGGCGAGTAGTGACTGGAATCTTAAAAGCTTTCAAGCTGCCATCTAGATGCAACAATGGATCTCTCCTCATGCAGATGAAAGAAGAATGAAGAAAACCAAAAATCCATGGAAACAATTAGTCCTAGAGACTGGTACACCTTCTGATCTGCATCCTATATGACTATGAGACCAGGAGAACTAGATGGTTCCTGGCTACTATTGTCAACCACTTGGAAGGGAATGTATGTAGGAGATCCTGGATAGAGAGGGAGAACAATGTGGAACAAAACTCAAA